>NC_048291.1:0-15042 GCF_009762535.1 Notolabrus celidotus
AGATGAAGAGAGAGAGGGATAGAGGGAGGTGAAGAAAGAGAGAGAGGGATAGAGGGAGGTGAAGAGAGAGAGGGATAGAGAGAGATGAAGAGAGAGAGGGATAGAGGGAGGTGAAGAGAGAGAGGGAGCGGTGATAGTGATGAGACGAGTAGTAGAAGCTGTTGCCGCTGGAGTCCAGCACGTCCGTATCAGCTGGAGTCTGGAACGTCAACAGCAGGAGGACGTCTACGGCAGCTCAGAGGAACCTACGAGACAAGGGAGCTCAGGGACTCTAGAAAGGACTATGGTTAGTAACTTTAAAGCTAGTTGGTAGTCTCGGAAAACCAGCATGAATTTGAATGTAGCTTTTCCTCAGGACTCCGTCTAACCCCTCCCCTCCTCCCTCGGAGCTCCTCCAAAATGACGCCCGTCCCGCTCACATGCACGAGCGCCGCTGATTCTCGACCATATGATCCTGACTGATTCAAAACTGGTCCTCACCAAAACATTATCATAGTGAAAGTTAAAAACACAAACAAACATGGCTGCTGTTAGTACTCACAACTGTCATGCTAGCATTATCCAGTTGTCATGGTGACACGATATCAGGAGAAAAGTTATAACACATATCTCTTGTCTAGATCTTTGTTTGTGTTGTTCTTGTTCTCGTATGTACGTCCCTTTGGATAAAAGCGTCTGCTAAATGACATTGTAACATTGTAATATAATACTGTAACAGCTCTGTTTGTTAAACCTGTTCAGTGTAGATGTTCTTAATTCCTACAGTGTTGATGGTCAGTGAAGGCATCAGGAGAAGTGTGGAGTGTGCGAGCCGAGAGAGAGGAGAGACAAGAGGAGTAGTTCTTCATTCATTCAAACATTGATTGTTGCTTTGTTGGTTGGCGTGATCACGGCCGACAGTGACCGGTTATTAAAGCTCAACGTGTTCACGAATCGGCTCGTCATCCCTACAGTGTCCGGACGGACGCTACAATAAATATACATTTTCTGTAGGACTTACTGAACGTCATTAATTATTCTGCTTGTTGGTGAGAGCTTTTTAGACTCTGATCCGGACTACAGTCCTGAGCAAAGCACCTCATCAGGTCAGAGGGGACAGGCCCGAGGACGAGCGAGAGGGGCAGTAAATAGAGTCAGGGGAAGTAGAGGTAGGAGACGGGGACTCGGAGGAGTGCACGCCGGGGAAATGTACGTGCAGGAGGAGGGCAGAACGGCAGGATGGGATTTGATTGGTTTAAAATTTGGGGAGCCAAAAAAACGGTGATTGGTTGGTGTTTTCCCAGGTTTACTCCGGCTGTAGATAGCAGCTTTTTTTCACTCTTTTTTAGGAACACATTATGTAATGATCACCATCAGGACATAAAGATCATTTTAACCAGTATGACAAAAAGTGTATCTAAATCTGATTACCAACCCCAGCTTTAATGGGACAGGAAGAGTTAAAGTAAGTGTAGGGGGGGTTGGGGGGAAGGGGGTGAGACAGGATCCCAGTGTGTCAGTCTAAGCCTATAGCAGCATAACTAAGAGCTGGTCCACGCCTAAAGGCTGATTTATACTTCTGCGTCGAATCGACGGCGTAGCCTACGCCGTAGGTCCGCGTAGCTCCCGTACCTACGCAGAGGCCTACGCACGTAGCTGACGTGCACCTCCTCCAAAATGTAACTACACGTAGAGCCGACGCGGACCGCAAGCTCTGTGATTGGTCCGCTCGACGGCTTTGTCTTTCCTGCATTCACAGCACTTCCGGGATCCCGGACATCGGCCACACATCGGCCGTGTATTTCATCTCCTCCTCTCTGTTCTTCATGTAATCATGTCTGTATGATAAACAGTAACATGTATCAGCTGTAGATTAACAGAACACGCTCTGAATCGATGTGGAAAAGTAAACAGAGATCGTAGCGGAACCGGAAGCAGGCGACCGGCTATCAGAGAGACCGCACTGCCCTCAGGCGTTTCGGCGGAGAATTGCTGCGCGACACAGACACACCGACGCAGAAGTATGAGGGGCTCATGTCCGCGTCAGCCCCTGCTGCGTAGGGCGACGCAGAAGTATAAATCAGCCTTAAGCTCTAACTATAAGCTCCACCTTAGGCTCAGTTACTTTTTTAAACCTGGAGGTCGGTCTGTTTTGCTCTGACGTAGTCTCTGTGACGTCACCCGTCTGTTTCTGAAGCCAAGCGTCGGCGGCAGCCATATTGGAAATGCTGAACTCAACCTAACTTAGTGTGAGGTAAAGAGGCGGGGTTTGAGAACAGTGTTGGCGCCTGTTTCTCCTGCTGATGTCATCATCTTACTGAAGTGAATGAAAGCGCTGCGGGGTGAAGCCCAGCTCGTCTCTGAGATTGAAGAAGAAGGATGAGCCGAGCTGTGACGTGGATGACTGGACTCTGAAACGAAAGACAACAGAGGAGCGGCGCTGGAATAACATGGAGTGTTTGCAGAGACAACAGGCGGACGGAGGGGAGACACACACGGCAGGTTTCTCACAGGAAAGGAATTCACTCAGTGAGATAAAGAAGGAAGAGGGAGTCATTACAGAGAAATATATTTTCATTATGAGGAAATATTTACTGATTTAAATTCCTCTTCGTCTTTTAAAAGAACAAACTCTGAAGTCAAGGACGGACATGTTTTAATGAAAGGTTTCTACTTTGATTTATAAACAGATCACCGTCAATGAACCAAGTCTTTCAGGCTCTTTTTAACATCTCCTGTCCACACATTTATTAAAGGAGGAATAAGTAATCAAACAGGGAGGGATGCAATGAGCGTAATATTCAGATTAAAACACCTCAGTCAGAATAAACAGAGTCTTTCAGGCTCTTATCTGACTTTAATTTATCTATTCAACAGATTACACAGAGCGTAATATTCAGATTAAAACACCTCAGTCAGAATAAACAGAGTCTTTCAGGCTCTTATCTGACTTAAATTTATCTATTCAACAGATTACACAGAGCGTAATATTCAGATTAAAACACCTCAGTCAGAATAAACAGAGTCTTTCAGGCTCTTATCTGACTTTAATTTATCTAGTCAACAGATTACACAGAGCGTAATATTCAGATTATAACACCTCAGTCAGAATAAACAAATCCAAACTGATGGAAATATTGTTCTGTTGCAGAGAGGAAGTTTAAACCTTTTCCTAAACCTTTCAAAATAAAAGCTTTCTCATGTAAACTGAGTTTTTCCTCTTTCCAGTCCGTAAAGCGACTCATTGATCGACTACAAACAAAAACATTTATTTGACATTGAAGTAATCGAGCCTGTCGGAGTCTCATCGTGACGCGAGGAGCTGCAGAAACACAATGAAGTTAATCAGCAGAGCGTCGTCGTCCTGATTGATTGAATTAATGAGAGGAGGCGTTGTTGTTGCTGCTCTTAGCCTTCAGTGAGGAAGAGGAGGAGGATGAAGAGGAAGGATGGATGTGAACTTAGATTAATTAAAAAGCTTTGCAGCGTTTGTAGAAATGAATCCTTCAATGAGACTTTTATTGAGCCTCAAATATCTGAGTCTGGATTTGCCGATAGTTTATCAGACCGATCAGCGGTTACAGAGGATTTCCACATGAAATAAAAATCCAGGACTGAACTCTAAAACCTGGTTCCTCTAAAGACACCTCTGTCTTCACGCCTGCGTCATCTCTCTGTCACCTTCCTCGATCCATAACTTCACAACATGGAGTGAGAAAGCTCTCACACGGAGCGACGACTCCTCTTCCTGTCTCCACTCTGATCTCTGAGCAGTTCGATTTCCTTCTGAGGACACGAGGACTTGTTTGGACCGAAGGTGTTTTATATTTAGAGCCGGCTGATTCAGAAACTAAAGTTATTTTAAATTTCTCTTCCTGTTTTTTCAGAGCGTGAAGATCCTGACGTACCGAGAGCCTCAGAACCGAGAGTACAGAGAGTTTGTGAGCGACCTGAAGACCGACGCCATGGAGATGTTCAACTACACCGTGGAGGACTCTCTGGTGAGAAGTGTGTGAGAGTGTGAGAGTGTGAGAGTGTGAGAGTGTGAGAGTGTGTATGAGTGTTTGTGTGAGTGTTTGTGTGAGTGAGAGTGAGATTGTTTGTGTGATTGTTTGTGTGAGTGTTTGTGTGAGTGTGTGTGAGTGAGAGTGAAAGTGTTTGTGTGATTGTTTGTGTGAGTGTGAGTGTTTGTGTGAGTGAGTGTGAGTGTTTGTGTGAGTGTTTGTGTGAGTGAGTGTGAGTGTTTGTGTGAGTGTGAGTGTTTGTGTGAGTGTTTGTGAGTGTGTGAGTGTGAGTGTTTGTGTGAGTGAGTGTGAGTGTTTGTGTGAGTGTTTGTGTGAGTGAGTGTGAGTGTTTGTGTGAGTGTGAGTGTGAGTGTTTGTGTGAGTGAGTGTGAGTGTTTGTGTGAGTGTTTGTGTGAGTGTGAGTGTGAGTGTTTGTGTGGGTGTGAGTGTTTGTGTGAGTGTGCGTGAGTGTTTGTGTGGTGGGAGTGTTTTTGTGAGTGTTTGTGTGAGTGTTTGTGTGAGTGTGAGTGTGAGTGTTTGTGTGAGTGAGTGTGAGTGTTTGTGTGAGTGTTTGTGTGAGTGTGAGTGTTTATGTGAGTGTGAGTGTGAGTGTTTGTGTGAGTGTGAGTGTTTGTGTGAGTGTGCGTGAGTGTTTGTGTGAGTGTTTGTGTGAGTGTGTGAGTGAGAGTGAGAGTGCTAGTGTGAGTGTGTGTGAGTGAGAGTGAGAGTGTGAGTGTTTGTGTGAGTGAGTGTGAGTGTTTGTGTGAGTGTGAGTGTTTATGTGAGTGTGAGTGTGAGTGTTTGTGTGAGTGTGAGTGTTTGTGTGAGAGTGCGTGAGTGTTTGTGTGAGTGTTTGTGTGAGTGTTTGTGTGAGTGTGAGTGTTTGTTTGAGTGTTTGTGTGAGTGTTTGTGTGAGTGTTTGTGTGAGTGTGAGTGTTTGTTTGAGTGTTTGTGTGAGTGTGTGAGTGTGTGAGTGAGAGTGAGAGTGCTAGTGTGAGTGTGTGTGAGTGTTTGTGTGAGTGTGCGTGAGTGTTTGTGTGAGTGTGTGAGAGTGTGTGAGTGTGTGAGTGAGAGTGAGAGTGTGTGTGAGTGTGTGAGTGAGAGTGAGAGTGTGTGTGAGTGTGTGAGTGAGAGTGAGAGTGTGTGTGTGAGTGAGAGTGAGAGTGTGTGTGAGTGTGTGTGAGTGAGAGTGAGAGTGTGTGTGAGTGTGTGAGTGAGAGTGAGAGTGTGTGTGAGTGTGTGAGTGAGAGTGAGAGTGTGTGTGAGTGTGTGAGTGAGAGTGAGAGTGTGTGTGAGTGTGTGAGTGAGAGTGTGAGTGAGAGTGAGAGTGTGTGTGAGTGTGTGAGTGAGTGTGTGAGTGAGAGTGAGAGTGTGTGTGTGAGTGTGTGTGAGTGTGTGTGAGTGAGAGTGAGAGTGTGTGTGAGAGTGAGAGTGTGTGTGTGAGTGTGTGTGAGTGTGTGAGTGAGAGTGAGAGTGAGAGTGTGTGTGAGTGTGTGAGTGAAAGTGTGTGTGAGTGTGTGAGTGTATGTGAGTGAGAGTGAGAGTGTGAGTGAGAGTGAGAGTGTGTGTGTGAGTGTGTGTGAGTGTGTGAGTGAGAGTGAGAGTGTGTGTGAGTGTGTGAGTGAGAGTGTGTGAGTGTGTGAGTGTGTGAGTGAGAGTGAGAGTGTGGTTGTGAGTGTGTGTGAGTGTGTGTGAGTGAGAGTGAGGGTGTGTGTGAGTGAGAGTGAGAGTGTGTGTGAGTGTGTGAGTGAGAGTGAGAGTGCTAGTGTGAGTGTGTGTGAGTGAGAGTGAGAGTGTGAGTGTTTGTGTGAGTGTGAGTGTTTATGTGAGTGTGAGTGTGAGTGTTTGTGTGAGTGTGAGTGTTTGTGTGAGTGTGCGTGAGTGTTTGTGTGAGTGTTTGTGTGAGTGTTTGTGTGAGTGTGAGTGTTTGTTTGAGTGTTTGTGTGAGTGTTTGTGTGAGTGTTTGTGTGAGTGTGAGTGTTTGTTTGAGTGTTTGTGTGAGTGTGTGAGTGTGTGAGTGAGAGTGAGAGTGCTAGTGTGAGTGTGTGTGAGTGTTTGTGTGAGTGTGCGTGAGTGTTTGTGTGAGTGTGTGAGTGAGTGTGTGAGAGTGTGTGAGTGTGTGAGTGAGAGTGAGAGTGTGTGTGAGTGTGTGAGTGAGAGTGAGAGTGTGTGTGAGTGTGTGAGTGAGAGTGAGAGTGTGTGTGTGAGTGAGAGTGAGAGTGTGTGTGAGTGTGTGTGAGTGAGAGTGAGAGTGTGTGTGAGTGTGTGAGTGAGAGTGAGAGTGTGTGTGAGTGTGTGAGTGAGAGTGAGAGTGTGTGTGAGTGTGTGAGTGAGAGTGAGAGTGTGTGTGAGTGTGTGAGTGAGAGTGAGAGTGTGAGTGAGAGTGTGTGTGAGTGTGTGAGTGAGAGTGAGAGTGAGAGTGTGAGTGAGAGTGAGAGTGTGTGTGTGAGTGTGTGTGAGTGTGTGTGAGTGAGAGTGAGAGTGTGTGTGAGTGTGTGAGTGAGAGTGAGAGTGTGTGTGAGTGTGTGAGTGAGAGTGAGAGTGAGAGTGTGTGTGAGTGTGTGAGTGAGAGTGAGAGTGTGAGTGAGAGTGAGAGTGTGTGTGTGAGTGTGTGTGAGTGTGTGAGTGAGAGTGAGAGTGTGTGTGTGAGTGTGTGTGAGTGTGTGTGAGTGAGAGTGAGAGTGTGTGTGAGAGTGAGAGTGTGTGTGTGAGTGTGTGTGAGTGTGTGAGTGAGAGTGAGAGTGAGAGTGTGTGTGAGTGTGTGAGTGAAAGTGTGTGTGAGTGTGTGAGTGTATGTGAGTGAGAGTGAGAGTGTGTGTGTGAGTGTGTGTGAGTGTGTGAGTGAGAGTGAGAGTGAGAGTGTGTGTGAGTGTGTGAGTGAGAGTGTGTGTGAGTGTGTGAGTGTGTGAGTGAGAGTGAGAGTGTGGTTGTGAGTGTGTGTGAGTGTGTGTGAGTGAGAGTGAGGGTGTGTGTGAGTGAGAGTGAGAGTGTGTGTGAGTGTGTGAGTGAGAGTGAGAGTGTGTGTGAGTGTGTGAGTGAGAGTGAGAGTGTGTGTGAGTGTGTGAGTGAGAGTGAGAGTGTGAGTGAGAGTGAGAGTGTGTGTGTGAGTGTGTGTGAGTGTGTGAGTGAGAGTGAGAGTGAGAGTGTGTGTGAGTGTGTGAGTGAGAGTGTGTGTGAGTGTGTGAGTGTGTCTGGCCCTGAGACTGCGACACATTTTAACCCTTAGAGGCCCTGAAATAAAAACCGTCTTTGGTGTTTTGATTTAATTTCTTTGAGTATTGACGAATGGTTCATACTCTCAGAATCTTTACTGTCTAAGCTCGGATGATATGGATGTCACCCCGTTATAAGCTCGATTACAGGGGCAGACATAGAGTGGGTCAGGTCCCATGAAAGGCTCTGAGAGTTGATCATTTTATCCCAGGGATTTTTATCTTGGAAGCCTCACAACCTGAAAAAACCTGCCAAAGGAATAAAAAATATACTCTTCTTTCTTAATTTATTTTTTTCTTGTTTCAAGAGATTTAGGTCTTATATATATATATATATTATATTTGACTTGTAATATCCTGAAGTGAGACATTTGTCTGGACTTTTCATAAATGATTAACATCATTACATACTGTCCTTACTAAATAAATACATATAAATAAATAAATGAATAAATAGAACGTTAAATAAATTTAAAAATAGATAAAAAGATGAATAAATAAAAATGAGTATCCATCCATTCATTGTCTTGACCGCTTATCCCGTTAGGGGTCACGAGGGGGTAGAGCCTATCCCAGCTGGCTTCGGGCGGAAGGCAGGGTACACCCTGGACAGGTCGCCAACCAATCACAGGGCTAACACAGAGAGACAGACAACCATTCACACACACTCACACCTACGGGCAAAAGATAAATAAGTAGATAGATTAAGAAAATAAATAATAAATTGATAAATAACTGATTGGATAGATCAATAAATAAATACATCAAGAGATAAAAAAATAATAATTAGATAAATAAGTAAAATTATACATAAACATATCTTTTAAATAATAATAATAATTGATAGATACATTAATAAATAAAAAAAACCATATTAAAGTTAGTTCATACACTCCAAATGTTTTTATGGAGTGATGTTCTGTCCGGTTGATCTGGTTCTTTATTTACTTTTGCTCTCGACCTCATATTTAAAGCTCCTGTCAGGAACTTTCTGTTTAGGTGGATTTTGGCACCTCCTGTGGACGGAGCCGTCTTTGCTGATTTTGTCTCATGCATATAAATAATCTCTTCCTGCTCTTCCTGCCATGTAATGTTAGAAAAAAGGCTTCAACATCCTCCTAGAGTTATTCACTTTGACTGACCGGCTCAAAACTCCTCACTGGACCTTTAAATATGAGATTTCATTAAAGCGTCTGAGGGACAAACGTTTCCATCATGAGGACTCGCTGCTGATCCACGGGACAAAAACAACCAATCAGAAGGGAGGAAATTAGATCGTTAAACAAAATGAACGTGACGGGAAAGTATCAACACTGTGGAGATTAAAACAGACGTTAGGAGGCAAATATCTAATAACCGCTGCCAGAGACCAGACGCTGATTTATTCTACACACACACACACACACACACACACACACACACACACACACACACACACACACAAACACACACACAAACAGACACACACACACACACACACACACACACACACACACAAACACACACACAAACACACACACAAACACACACACACACACACAGGCAGAGATTGTGACACAGATCTGTCACTTTGAATCACAGCTGCTCATATTATCACCTCTCATGCAGGTGACGTGTCGTGAATCAGAAACAGTCTCTCCCAGGAGTCGTGAAAAAGAAGGTTTTAAACATCAAATGATCTTCACACCTTTGTTTTGGTTTGAAGCAGATTTACTGAATTAAAAGATGTTTCTCTCAAAGGACTCGACTTTAATAAACAATCTGATGTTTTCAGAAACGAGAAAATCTAATTTAGCCAATTTCACAGCACGACTTCAGAGATGATGGTGTGAGAGAGTCGAGAGAAACAGAGAGAGGAGGAATGTTAATCAGACTGTAGATATAAAAAAGGGAGCAGGGTCGCTCACGTCTGGATCTCATAAAGGACAGGAGGTCTCCGGGTTCAGGGTCGACGCAGTGAGAGATCACACACGGATCACGCAGAAATGTTACCGTCTCCGTTCGTATGACGGCTCTGACATGTGAGGTGTGAACGCAAGGGTGTTTGTGTGAACGTGTCGGACTCGTCACGGCCGGTTTGGAAGTTGGAGCTTGGATCAACACACAGAGCAGATGTTTAAAGGATGCACAAACGCAGAGAGCTGCATGTTTAGACGCTTATTCAGAATCTCTCTTTGCAGTAAAGTTCTCCCAAAAACAAAGTCACATAGATCCACTGAATACAGTGCTGTGAAAAAGTATTTGCCCCCTTCCTAATTTCATCTCCAGTTATCACAAACACTTGATTTCAGTTATTTCCTTCAAGGGTGGTAAAACCAGTTATTAGGTTTAGGGGGCAAATACTTTTTCGCACAGGGTCAGGAGGGTTTGGATCACTTTTTTCCCTTTAATAAATAAAATCATCATTTAAAAACAGGATTAAATGTTTACCCTGGTTATCTTTGTCTAATATTAAAATTTGTTTGATGATCTGAAACATTTAAATGTGAAAAATGTGCAATAATGTGAGAAATCAGGAAGGGGCTAAATACTTTTTCCCAGCACTGTATTCAGGTCTAATGTTCCTTTAGTTGTTTTTATAATCATGACAGACTCAAAGGTGGTACGAAGAGTAAGAAGGGATGAAGTAATGCATACATAACTCAGAGGAGGGAGGAGAGTCAGATACGCAGAGGCACATGGCAACAGACCGGACCATCAATCTTTATTTATTAAGCACCAAATCACAACAAACGTTTTCCTCAGACTCCAAACAGGGCAGGTCTAGATCGGACTCTATGTTCTAACAAAGACCCAACATCAAGACCGGATCAGATCCAGTCCCATCGTCCAGACAGGACTCAGTCTGATCTCATCTTAATCCACCATGAGCAGAGCACTTTGCAGCATTTAGCAAGTTACAGTGGCAAGGACAAACTTCCTTTAACAGGCAGAAACCTCCAGCAGGACCAGACTCATGTTAGACACACATCTGCTGAGACCGTGTTGGAGAGAGGGATAGAGGGAGTTGAAGAGAGAGAGAGATGATGGTGGGGAGACGGATAGTAGTAGTTGGAAATACTCTACTTCCTCTCTTTGAGAAAAAAGTCCAGGAGCGTCGTGTCCTTCATCTATTCGCTGATATCCGACATGAAGAGCTGCTCCTGTTCAGTTATCAGCTAACAGCAGCTGAGTGTCTTTGACTCTGTTTACCTCAAAGCTGAAATCAGCTCAGAGAGATCACAGGACTCCAGTTTGTCCCTTATCAGCCACCATATGTGAGCGTGTTAACCGGGCAGCTCGTCTGGCAGCTAATCAGCAGCTTCTGGCCCAGCAGCAGACAGCTAAGGGACGCTAATGTAGTTAACACACACATATACACACACACACATACACACACACAAACACACACACACACACACACACACACACACACACACACACACACAGACACACTGTGGCGTGATAAGATGATGCTGTAATGGTCCCTGTGGGGAAACAGGAGACATCAGAGGGAAAGGGAACTTTAGGCATCAACAGATGGCAGCGAACGCAACACGAGCAACGATTACGTGACGTATACTTAGCTTTGTCCAGACTGTAGTTGACCTTTGACCCCTGCTGGGTTTATAATGACCATCAGAAGAAGTGTTTCTTTAATTCCTTTCTAGAAAAGTGTAAATATTATGTCACATTTCTCTCTTGTTCTCCGTCTCTCTCGCTCTCTTCAGCCGTCACACCGATGCGCCCCCATTAATGATAATCACGCCGAGGTCACGACACGACCGTCTTGAAATATGAAAATCTCAAACTTATTTTCTTCCAGCCGTCATCTATCCGCCGCGCTGCTCCGTCAGAGGTTGATTTTAAACACCACTTTCAGACGCTTTCATCAGTCCAGTATTCTACTTCAGAGGACGCCGCTGTGAGCGGGTCAGAGAGGCCGACCCGGACGTTTCAGGGAGTTTAAAGAAAGATGTGGATTTTTGTAGAATAGTTGGATCAGATGCTCTTTGAGATTTGACCCCGAACATCCACCACTCTTAGATTTATTCCTCAAATAAAAGCTGCAGCAGTGAGGAGGAGAGTTTCTCCTGTCTGATACAGGGTTTATTATTTTAAAGATAACACTCTAACACACTCAGAGATATGCAGAAGTGCATTTTCAAAATGTCCAATCAGAGTCAGAATGGTGTGCAGAGATATCTTTGATCAATTAAGCAGTGACATCCAGGGATCCCATGTTAATGCAACAGCTTATGCACTCTTTAGGAGTCCCAGTTTGGTTTCATTAAGGTCCTATAAGTGTGAAACTATTGTTCCCGCCGCTGTAAGGCATCTGTCTGGTCACAACATGCCAACGTGAGGAGCTCCAGTCAGTCTTCACTTCTCTGATTCAGTCTCATCCTCAGGTCTGTGCTGATTCTCTCTGTCTATCACTCTCTCAGCTTCTGTGATGTGGTTGCTCATTTACCCCTTTTCGACCGAGGCAGTTTCAGGGCCGGTCAATTGAGAACCAGTTTTTCGTGTTTCGACTGCGAGTGAACCGGCTCCCGGCCGGGAAAACCGGTTCCAGAGCGGCTCTAACTCTTTGCTGGTCTGGAACCGTGAACCGCTTACGTCAGGGGCGAGGGGCGGGGTTACCGTGATCAGAAACACAAACCAAACGTGTTCCTCCATCGTCCTGCAGCGAACAAATCAAAGAGACTCATGGATTCCAAGACAAAGCAGCGGTCGGCATGGAGACGAGCTGCCGTTGTCCTCCATCTTTGTTGTTGTGAGGGAAAGTTCACGCTAGCGCTGCTGGGAAAAGCAGTCACATAAATCTGACGTCATGGGGTGCCTCTTCCATGGGCTCGAGTGGGCGGAGAAACAAACGGGCGCTGTGTTGGTTCACAAGTTCAACCAGCTCTGACCCAGCGCGAGCACCAGCCCGGAACCAGAACCCGGTTCACGCTGGTCCACAAGAGGTGTATGTGGTTTCCGGTGCTTTCGGAGACTGCCTCTAGTGGACGCTCGATGAACTGCAGTTTTTAGCACTTCCGCTTTGGCTTCAATTGTCGTGGCCGGAGGTTTCCAGACCTTTGTGGATTGATGAGTTCACGCCAGTAACAGTTTAGAAGTTTTTGAGCCTTTTTAAAAAAAGTGCTGAAATTTTACATTTTGAATTTGAGTTCCGTGGTTAACTTTCCCATCGTTCACATCCTTCCTCCTTATCTTTACATATTCAAAGAGATGATTTTATTCATTGCTTACTCTTTTACACAGAGGTAGTGTTTCTGCAGTAGTCTTACCTTTTTATATCTCTCTCTTTTTTTAATTTAACATAACAAACCTGTAATTGTTCCGTTTCACGCTCTGAGATGAACAAACCTTCAGTCATCAAACCCTTAAATAAAACCCTCTTGTTGGAAAGCTTTGTTGTTCAACTTCCTCAAGGATCGATTCCTGTTTGTCTAAACTTTACCTAAACAGCATCATTACATGCAGCTGCTATCAGAGAGGATTGTGGGTAATCAGCCATCGATTCACTCTGAGTGAAAGAGAAGTGGTCATTACACACGTGTTTGTCTTTATGGTGGACTGATTGTCCTTCCAGTCTCACTGAGTCACAGCAGCAGCTGTTAATGTTCTCTGTTTGATAAGTGATTAACGTGTAATCAGAGCGTGATTCAGAGTCAGAGGACAAACAGAGCCGCTCCGTCTGCAGCCCACAGCCGGCAGTACACCTCCACTCAGGACAGAGACACTCAGGGAGAGGGGAAACTAACAGGGATAAACTCGGGCTGAGGATCCAGGCGTCTGGAGAATCACAGAATCACACAGAGTGATTAAAGAGTAGAACAACAATAAAGGCTTCATGTCCGTTCTTCATGTTCCCTTGTTTCCTCAGATGAACATCATAGCCGGAGGGTTCTATGACGGTTTGATGCTCTTCACTCACGCTCTGAATGAGACCATGTCCATGACGGGCGGACGTCCCCCGGGGAAAGTCGTCACCACGAGGATGTGGAATCGAACGTACCACGGTGAGTTCATCTGCGATGTCTTCCTGATTTTCTGTCACAACGCTTCTTTTTCATCGGCAGAGATCACAAAGTGTTCTCTGGATCATCGTGTTCTCGGGTCAGAGGGATGGACCCGACAAAAACAGACTTAAAGACCGGGGTAACAGAAAGGTTCATTAAATCCTCAATTTAAGAAAACAAAGAAAAATCAGCTTTTATCTGCAACAGAGATCTGTATGTATTCAAATCAGAGTTTCATTCAAATTATGGGGAGGGTGAATATTAATAATCTGTGTAAGCCTATAGCAGCTTGAATAAGAGGTAAACCCTAACCCTGAGCCAGTCCAACTATAAGTCTAAGCCTTTAGCAGCAGAACTAGGAGCTGGTCCAAGCCTGAGCATATAGAAGTCTAAGCCTTTAGCAGCAGAACTAGGAGCTGGTCAAAGCCTGAGCATATAGAAGTCTAAGCCTAAGGCAGCATAACTAGGAGCTGGTCCAAGCCTGAACATATAAAAGTCTAAGCCTAAAGCAGCATAACTAGGAGCTGGTCCAAGCCTGAGCATATAAAAGTCTAAGCCTTTAGCAGCATAACTAGGAGCTGGTCCAAGCCTGAACATATAAAAGTCTAAGCCTAAAGCAGCATAACTAGGAGCTGGTCCAAGCCTGAGCATATAAAAGTCTAAGCCTAAAGCAGCATAACTAGGAGCTGGTCCAAGCCTGAGCATATAAAAGTCTAAGCCTTTAGCAGCAGAACTAGGAGCTGGTCCAAGCCTGAGCATATAGAAGTCTAAGCCTTTAGCAGCAGAACTAGGAGCTGGTCAAAGCCTGAGCATATAGAACTCTAAGCCTAAAGAAGCATAACTAGGAGCTGGCCCAAGCCTGAGCATATAGAAGTCTAAGCCTAAGGCAGCATAACTAGGAGCTGGTTCAACCAAACCAGCAGGTCCAAGCCTGATCCAGCCCTAACTATATGCCTAAGCATAAAGCAGTTAATGCCTATAACAGCATAACAAAAAGCTTGTCCTGATCTAGCCATGAAGCAGTCTAATCTTGTAGCGGGGAACAGATAGCAAAAACCTAAGCCAGCCTTAACTAAGCATTACTAACAGGTGGTCCAAGCCAACCCAAGGTGTATACCAGTATAACTAGGTGCTGGTCCAAGCCTGATCGAGCCCTAACTACAAGCCTAAGAATATAGAAGTTGTAGCCTATAACAGCATAACAGAGAGCTGGTCCTGGCCTGAGCCAATCCAACTTTGAGTCTAAGCCTAGAGCAGCATAACTGAGAGCTTGTCCAAGCCAAAGCCAGCCCATGGCATATAGCGGCATTACTGAGAGCTGGTCCAAGCCTGATCCAGCCCTAACTACAAGCCTAAGAATATAGAAGTTGAAGCCTATAGCAGCATAACTAAGAGCTGGTCCAAGCCTGATCCAGCTCTAACTATAAGCTTTATCAAAAAGGAAAGTTTGAAGCCTACTCTTAAAAGTAGAGAGGGTGTCTGCCTCCCGGACCCTGACTGGTAGATGATTCTAAAGGAGAGGGGCCTGATAACTGAAGGCTTGACCTCCCATACTACTTTTAGAGACTTTAGGTACGATGAGCAGACATACATACCAGAGGCAGCATGTTGGGTAGAACTTTGCGTGCCTGGCCGTCGGTCATTCGAGGAACATTTTCCATGAGAAGTAGAAAACGTCTCTTCACACATTCAAAGCTTCATTTAGTCGTGATGTGACGGCAGGTGTTTGCTTCATCTGTTACCTGTTAAAACCTTCTTTGTTCTGTTGCTTTGGTTTTGTGTGAAACAGAAATAAGCAGCTTCAGAGAGCAGCAGCGATGTGTGTGTCACAGCTGGAGT
>NC_048291.1:15542-48042 GCF_009762535.1 Notolabrus celidotus
TTAACCACCATCAGCTGAGCGGGCCTTTGCTGATTTTCGTAGGAAGACGAGAATCAGGTCCAACATCGTCCGGGTTGTCTCGTAGTGTGAACCTTCCTTTGGGAAACATCGATAAGCAGACAGCTCATGTAGTGTGCAGAGCTGGCTCAAGGTGTCATGTCCTCAGGGTCTCTGCTCACATTCTCAATCTGCCGCTCTCTATCACTCTGACTTGCTCGACCTTTCCCTCGCTCTGCTTCTGACGGAGAAATGATGGTGCATTCAGGTCCATGTGGGAAAGATAAAACTCTACCAGGAAGAGAGAGAGGTTGACAAGTTCTCCTCTATTTCTGGATCTCTTCACTGCGAGTGAAACTGATTCTCTGCAGCAGTGAGATCTCCTGAAGTCTGCCGCCGCTGCACGATCACTTACTTCCCCTGTCAGACAAAAGCTTCCCGTGCAGCGCTCTGTATCCTGTTACAGTAAAGACTTCTGCAGAGATTGATGGTTCTTTTGTACCATAAACTTTATCTTTACAGTGCTGACCTTTGACCTCTGCAGTCAGAGGAAAAACTGACTCTGCAGAGAAGAAAAGCAGCGCTGTATTAAAGCTTCATCCATCACGCTTTGATTCTTCATACAGAGCCCAGACGTCCCCGCTCTGTTTCTCCTTCAATCGTCTGTTTCTTCAGTTTGTTTGACTTTTATTGCGAAACCCTCTTCCTGTCATGCTCTTTCACAATAAAAGAGATAAATCAAAGTAGTGATAACATGTTTGTTGGAACATAGTCTCTTCTATCTCTTCTCCTCCTCCTCCTCCTCCATCATCTCACAGTTTCACAAATCTGCTCTGGAGTTGCTGTGACCTTTGACCCCTCAGTGCAGTCTGAGTTTGTAGGAAGAAGTTTGTGTAGATGTATCAGAGCCGGATGATTAGAATGTAGAAATGTGAACTTATGCAGACCCAGACTGAATTTAAATGCTGCTGCTCCGCTCTCTGTCACAGGGAGAGGTTTCATGTATTTTGCATGGCACAGATCGACTCTGATGTGGCCTCATCTGGCTTTCATTAAGCTCTTATTTTAAAGTCAAACAGTTCCCAGTTTTACTGGAAACCGGACGACGAGGGGCTCCGAGTTGGTCTCTCTCCTTCTGTTTGTTCATCTGTCATATCTGGCAGAAAGTTCTGCTCTCAAACCTCAGACTGTTCTGGACTCCAGGGAGGGATGCTGCTCTCTGCAACACTTTCACTCGCTCTTTAAAATGACACAGCTTGTGTTGAACTTAAATCTACTTATTACTTAAACTAGCTGATAACCTGCTTTACTGAGAAGTTAAAACTTCAATAAAACAACACAAAAAAGGAAATAGAATAAAATAACATAAAATAAAAATAAATAAATTAAATAAAAAAAAGAGAGAATAAAATAAAATAACATTAAATAAGAAAAAAATGAAATAACAAACTAAAAATAAAATTTGATGAAATGACACACAATAAAAATTAGATATAATAAAAAGAAAAATAAGAAAAAATGAAATAAAATAAAATAACACAAAATAGGGAAAAAAAAAAAAGAATAATTTTAAAACAAAGGTAATTACAATATATTGGTAATAGTGTTAATAATGCAGGCCAGAAATGATTCCATGTTAAAAAGAAGAAATCACAAACTTTAAACAAAAACAAAAAGCATTTATTTTCATGGCAAAGCGACGGGCAGACGGTGCTTCTATATTCCTGTTTTGGTGTCATTATTACTTTGGTGGATTCCTGCTTTGGTGTCGGTTTAAAGGCAATCGGTCCAGTCTTTCTTCTAAAAAAACAGATTAAAAAGGTATTTTATTAGTTTACTTTAAAACAGACTTTAGCCAGAGCTGCAGCACAGATTATTACAGCTTAGACACAACATGTGAACCCAGAGAGATATTAATAACTGGTTCAACAGACTGATAATTATGGTTCTGACTCGCAAGGATAAAGATGTTTAATCATTTAGTCGATTAAACACAGACATCATCCTCTCGTGTGATTGGGATTCATGCAGGATTGTGTTTGACTTTCTTTTATTCTCATCAGTGTTGATGATGTTGCCTCCATAAAATACCAAAAATACTATAATAACAGAAAATACTGCAACAACATGTCTGCTCAGAAGAAAATATAAACTCTGAGGGCTGCCGTTTGGTGGTTTTGGTAAGCCTCCACCTCTGCAGTTCAATAACAAGTCTGTGGAAGTTTGCAGAAAGAAGTAAGACTCTGTATGAAGGCTTTGACACTCAGCCAAGCCGTGCACGAGAAGAGGAATTGAAGGACTGAAAAGAGGGAAAGAGGAGAGACAATCCTGCAGGCTCATGGAGATAACTTTGCTGTGTCTGGTTCTTTAGTTAAACTTTAATTCTTTGTCTCTGCAGCAGAAAGTTTCCACTGAGGTCAGAAATCAATGACTGCTGACCTTTTAAAGAGCCTGATATTCAGTTAATGAGTTGAAAATGAACCTTTTAAAGCGCCTTGTTCGATCTGTTCCTGCAGAGACTCACAGCTGTGAAGTTCGATGCAGGAGGAGCTGCTTGAATTTGTTTCTGTGGGCATGAAGGAGGTTTCAATGTGTCAGAGCTGCAGCTCGATGAATGACAACAAACTCCAGCATCCTCCTCCTCTGCTATCACGTCTCCAAACACACACACACACACACACACACACACACACTGACGGATGACTGAGGCACGCACACACCATCCTCCCTCATACAGGTCAGACCCGTTTATCCGCCCACTCGTCAGTTCAGCCAATGAGGAGCTGTCATCACCCGATCAGCTGTGATTGATCGCTCTGTTTGTCTTTGTTTGCTTGGCTGAGCTGGTGTTTTATTTTGAAAGGTCACAGGTCTCAGAGGTCACCAGGGGTCACCAGGGGTCATCAGGGTTCACCAGGGATCACCGGTTAGGAGGAGGAAGTTGTGTCTGAGAGATGGAGAGCTTGTTGAACATGATGTAAGCACAGGGACACTTTAATAATCGAGGTCCTGATCTCAACTATCAGAGCCAATCAGGTTTGATCGTCTTCTTGGTCGCCGTCTTGGATTAACTTTTAGATCCTCATGCTCCAGTGAAGCAACAAACTCTGGACTTTAAAAGGAAGGATGAATATCCTGCAGAGAGCGAAAATGCTGAAAAGATTACAGAGAAGGTGTTCATGGCTGTGACCCGGTCAGATCGGGACTCGGTTCCTGCAGAGTCGGATCAGAGGCCAGAAACGCTGACTTCACTAGTTGGTCCTGGTCTTGTCAGTTTAATTTCAGAGTTTTCATTCATGATTATTCTGCAAGGACTTGGTCTTCATGGGTTCCCTTGTGTGTTCTTTTACTCTCAAGGTTTCTGTCCAAATTTTAAATGATAATATTCAAAAATCTGTTTATTTGAGTTCTTTCACATTTTATACTGAAGATCCTAAAGCAGTTTAAGAAATGTTTTTTTTAAGGATTGCATAATAAAAAATAAAAAAAGTAGTTTTAATAAAATAATGAATATACGGATTATACACATACATGCATAACAAAATTAAATATGATTTTATACAAGGACCAAAATGACTTCAGTAGATAAATAAATGTAAACAAAAAATTAAAAACTTTAATAATTTAGAAAATAAATAATGATAATATTAAAAATTAAAAATAAATAAAAATAGAAAAATGAAAATAAAGAAAATAAAAAATGAATTAAATGATAATAACTGCAAACCAAAAATAGTAGACAAATAAAAAGAATATATATATATATATATATAACATTTAGATAATACTAAAAATAAAAAAGAGTAAACATTAGACAGAAAAACCTTCAACTAAAACAACAGAACATGGTCTTCATTGAATGTAAACACTGTTCTATAGAAAGGGTTAAAATCCTCAAAGAACCAAAGATGGAGAGAGAACAGTTTTAGGGTCTTTATGGGATCAAAGACCGGCTGCTACATCATGAATCATCTGTTTCTGATCTCTGATCCGAACCTCCCAGGACAGAGGAGAGGTCAGTTTAAATCAGAGTAGTTTCTTCATCTCTCTCTCTCTCTCTGTAAACCTTCACATCCTCCTCTTTGTTTTTCGATCCATCCGTCCATCCTCTGTTTATCCCTCTGCTGTCGTCGCTCTGCGTGACCTCCGGTTTAAGAAAGTCTGAGGGAACACTTGTTTAATAAATGACTTCACGCAGGTTTAATAAACAAGTTTGTTCTCCTCTGATGGTCTGACCCTGCGGAGGTAGAGAGGAGGAGAGGAGAGGAGAGGAGGAGAGGAGGCGAGGAGAGGAGAGGAGGAGAGGAGGAGAGGAGAGGAGGAGAGGAGAGGAGGCGAGGAGAGGAGAGGAGGAGAGGAGAGGAGAGGAGAGGAGAGGAGAGGAGGAGAGGAGAGGAGAAGAGAGGAGAGGAGAGGAGGAGAGGAGAGGAAGGAGAGGAAGGAGAGGAGAGGAGAGGAGAGGAGAGGAGAGGAGGAGAGGAGAGGAGAGGAAGGAGAGGAAGGAGAGGAGAGGAGAGGAGAGGAGAGGAGAGGAGAGGAGAGGAGAGGAGGAGAGGAGGCGAGGAGAGGAGAGGAGGAGAGGAGAGGAGGAGAGGAGAGGAGGCGAGGAGAGGAGAGGAGGAGAGGAGAGGAGAGGAGAGGAGAGGAGGAGAGGAGAGGAGAGGAGAGGAGAGGAGAGGAGGAGAGGAGAGGAAGGAGAGGAAGGAGAGGAGGAGAGGAGGAGAGGAGAGGAGAGGAGAGGGGAGGAGGAGAGGAGAGGAGGAGGAGAAGAAAGGAGAGGAGGAGGAGAGGAGGAAAGAGGAGGAGAGGAGAGGGGAGGAGGAGAGGAGGAGAGGAGAGGAGAGGAGAGGAGGAGGAGAGGAGGAGAGGAGAGGAGAGGAGGAGAGGAGAGGAAGGAGAGGAAGGAGAGGAGGAAAGGAGGAGAGGAGAGGAGAGAGGAGAGGAGAGAGGGGAGAGGAGAGGAGAGGAGAGGAGGAGAGGAGGAGAGAGGAGGAGAGGAGAGGAGGCGAGGAGAGGAGGAGAGGAAGGAGAGGAGGAGAGGAGAGGAAGGAGAGGAGGAGAGGAGAGGAAGGAGGAGAGGAGAGGAAGGAGAGGAAGGTGACTCACTGAAACGTGTCCTTCGTCTGTCAGAGGAGCTAAAGTCTGAACCCGTCTGCCCTTCATCCTGTCATCCCTCATCATGTTTTTTTTTCATCCCCTCTTCTCATTCTTTTTCTTAATACTGTCATTCACTCGCACAGACGTCCTCCTCCCTTTGTCTCCTCTCATCAGCCTCTCCTTGTTATCGAACGAGACCTGATCCCCCCTCGTTTCTTTGTCAGCAGCTGCTGCTGGCCGGCCGAGGAGGAGACCCCCAAAAATAACCCTGAAATCTAATCGTGTGAAAGCAGATCCTCCTGTCCTCCTCGCCTCCTCTCCTCCTCTCCTCCTCTCCCCCTCTCTCCTCGTCCTTGTCTCTCCTTCACCCTGCGTCTCCTCCCTTGCTCCTATCTCCCCTCGTCCACCCGTCCTTCCTTTCTCTGCCGGGACGTCCATCACAGCGCAGCCTGTAAGCTGTCTCTGTCAGCGTCAGCTCAGACCTGAGTGAGGTGTGAAGGGTGAGGGGTGAGGAGGTGAGGGGGTCTGTGCCGGGCTGATAATCGCTCTGACATGATCAGACGGACAGTAGAGACGCTTTAAACACTTTGTCTCTACGTGTAAGAGCCAGATTCATGTTTTGGGTCAAGCTGTGAAACACATTGTTTATTGTGCCACAAGGTGTCATCGTTTTGCTCATTAAGGGCACAGGTATAAAAGTATGTCACCGCCTGGGTATCGGAGGTGTGTCTTGACCCGGAAGGGCAGTTAGTTTTTGACCGTTGTCACGTTGTTACGTTGTCACGTTGTCATCACGTTGTCTACGTGTCACGTTGTCACGTTGTCACGTTGTCACGTTGTAACGTTGTCACGTTGTCACGTTGTTACGTGTTACGTTGTCACGTTGTACGTTGTCACGTTGTCGTCACGTGTCACGTTGTTACGTTGTCAGTTGTACGTTGTCACGTTGTACGTGTCACGTTGTCACGTTGTCACGTTGTCTAGTTGTCACGTTGTTACGTTGTCACGTTGTTACGTTGTCACGTTGTCGTCACGTTGTCACGTTGTCACGTTGTCACGTTGTTACGTTGTCACGTTGTTACGTTGTCACGTTGTTACGTTGGATGCTGTGACGCTGCGTCGGCAGGCGGCATGGAGAACCGTGTCTAAAATGTTTGTACGTGCAAGACCAGTTATTTCAACAACTACAGTGAATGGTATGGTATGGACAAACATAAACAGTACAACGCGTCAGCCAAGTCATTCCGGGAGAAATCAAAACACACCGGCAGCTTTAGTGCGAGACTAAGCTTCTATACTACGTAAGGTGAAGCCGGTGAGTGCTGCCTTCAGGAAGCTGTCAGAGCAGCAAGCGTTCAGAACAAGTCATACATGTGTTCTCAGAGTTAAAGCCTAAATCTATTATAATTAAAACACACAGTTATAAAAGCTGTTTCTGAACCAGGCTGTGAACATGTTTGTTTCTGCTGTAACACTTAAACATGGGGCTCTATGGGGACTGACTCACTTTCAGAGACAGACCCTAGTGGAGACGTGAGGAACTGCAGTTTTTTGCACTGCTGCATTAACTTTCTGTTAAATACCAGAGTTTGCTCCTGCTCCAGTTTTTGTAAAAGTATGTTGAAAGGTTGAAATCATGTATAAAACAGGAGCAGGTTTTGGTTGTTTTCAGTCGGTCACGTTTTTAAAAGTCAGACCAGCTGCCGGTCTCCTCGGTCTCCGCAGGAGTTCAGCTTCATGAATAAAAAGGAGGAAACATTCTGAAGCAGGTTTCATCCGCTCCCTCAGCAGCTCTCCCTCTGCAGCTCTCTCTCTGCAGCTCTCTCTCTGCAGCTCTCTCTCTGCAGCTCTCCTCTGCAGCTCTCCTCTGCAGCTCTCTCTCTGCAGCTCTCTCTCTGCAGCTCTCCCTCTGCAGCTCTCTCTCTGCAGCTCTCCTCTGCAGCTCTCCTCAGCAGCTCTCTCTGCAGCTCTCCCTCTGCAGCTCTCTCTCTGCAGCTCCCTCTGCAGCTCTCTCTCTGCAGCTCTCCCTCAGCAGCTCTCTCTGCAGCTCTCCTCAGCAGCTTCTCTCTGCAGCTCTCTCTGCAGCTCTCTCTCTGCAGCTCTCCCTCTGCAGCTTCCCTCTGCGCAGCTCTCTCTCTGCAGCTTCCCTCAGCAGCTCTCCCTCTGCAGCTCTCCTCTGTAGCTCTCCCTCAGCAGCTCCCTCTGCAGCTCTCCCTCAGCAGCTCTCCCTTGCAGCTCTCCCTCTGCAGCTCTCCTCTGCAGCTCTCTCTCTGCAGCTCTCCCTCTGTAGCTCTCCCTCAGCAGCTCTCTCTGCAGCTTCCTCAGCAGCTGTCCCTCAACAGCTCTCCCTCTGCAGCTCTTTCTGCAGCTCTCCCTCAGCAGCTCTCCCTCAGCAGCTCTCTCTCTGCAGCTCTCTCTTGCAGCTTCCCTCTGCAGCTCTCTCTCTGCAGCTCTCTCTGCAGCTCTCCCTCTGCAGCTCTCTCTCTGCAGCTCCCTCTGCAGCTCTCTCTGCAGCTCTCTCTCTGCAGCTCTCCTCTGCAGCTTCCCTCAGCAGCTCTCTCTCTGCAGCTCCTCTCTGCAGCTCTCTCTGCAGCTCTCCTCAGCAGCTCTCTCTCTGCAGCTCTCCTCAGCAGCTGTCCCTCAACAGCTCTCCCTCTGCAGCTCTCTCTGCAGCTCTCCCTCTGCAGCTCTCTTTCTGCAGCTCTCCCTCGCAGCTCCCTCGCAGCTCTCCCTCTGCAGCTCCCTTCTGCAGCTCTCCCTCAGCAGCTCTCCTCTGCAGCTCTCCCTCAGCAGCTCTCCCTCAGCAGCTCTCCCTCAGCAGCTCCCTTTGCAGCTCTCTCTCTGCAGCTCTCTCTCTGCAGCTCTCCTTTGCAGCTCTCCCTCTGCAGCTCTCTCTCTGCAGCTCTCCCTCAGCAGCTCTCCCTCAGCAGCTCTCTCTCTGCAGCTCTCCCTCAGCAGCTCTCCCTCAGCAGCTCTCCCTCAGCAGCTCTCCCTTTGCAGCTCTCTTTCTGCAGCTCTCTTTCTGCAGCTCTCCCTCAGCAGCTCTCACTCAGCAGCTCTCCCTCTGCAGCTCTCTCTCTGCAGACGCCTGGAGAGGATCCGACAGCAGAGAGCACCGAGACCATAAGGCTGTCATTTATCTGCCGTACACTGTGTCCCCTCCTGGCTGCCGTAGATTCCCCTCTGCAGCTCTCAGCACACACATGTCGCCGTGTGGAGCTGTTTACCTGCTGCTCCGTCCTGACAGCGTGTGATGAAGGAGCACGCAGCTTATAATGAGATTTGTCAGCCTTCCTAATCTGTGATTTATACGCAGAGAGCGGGATAAACCGTGGACGAGGTGGTCTGGTTACCAGGCAACAGGTCTCTGATTCAGGACCAGAAGAGGCTCCTAAAAGCAGACTAGCTCTGTGAGGGAGTTAATCTCATTAAACTGAGCAGCAGAGATCAACAGGTTCGATGTGAAGGAACTGAGTCAGGAAACAAGACGAGGACTCGGTTTTATTCATGAAAACATTCAAAAGGAGCGATTAAAACTAAACCTGCAACGCTCCTCTGAAAGGTTCTCTGTGGAGACCACTTTTAAAGGGTTAATGATCCAATATTTCACATTCCTGCATCAAGACAATCTGAAGCTCAAGTTGAATATTTCAAACTCACACAAAGACGCGATAGTAATTTATGGAAGAAAATATTTCTTAATTATGATATTTCATCAAATTAATGTGACAAAATCATAATTATGTTTTTAAAGTTTAATATATTTTAAAAGAGTTTAAATTGTAAGAAAACATTCAAAATGAAAAATGTTGAGATAAATGTAAGAATTATATTATAAAAGTGAAATGATGTAATAAAAATTCAAATTAAATACTAAGCCAAAATTAATATTAAAATGTATAATTTTAGTCAAACTTTAATAATAAAAAATCTAAATAAATAAAAAAGTAAAAATTAAATACTTGGTCAAAATTAAATATTAAAGAAATTCAAAATTAAATATTAAAGAAATTTAAAATTATATAATTAAAGTCAAGCTTAAATAATTAAAATTCTAAATTTAACAATAGAATATTAAATATTAAAGACAAATTTCTACATTATATAATTTAGAGTCAAAAAAGTGTCATGAAGAATCAATATAAATGAGAACGAAAATCTGTGCGGAAAAATGTTAAATGTTAAATTTTTGATTAGTAGCCACCTAATAAGATAAAACTCTTAAAATAAAAAATATGTATCAAACTTTAAGTAATGAGATGTCAACTAGTAAAATAAAAGTAAAAATGATGTGAGAAAAATAAAAAATCGAAGGCAAAAAATAGAAAATTATGCAATTGAAAATTAAAATTATGAGATAACAATCAGAAGTGAAAGATTTAAATAAGATTAATTGAAACTAAGATTGAAACTAAGTCAAACTCTTGTGATTTAATGTTAAAAACAAAAACTAATGATAAAAGTCAAGTTATGTGATGAAATTGTCATTATTATAAATTTAAAAAGTCAAAACTAAGGGATTAAAATTCATAAATGTGTCATTAAATCCATGAAGTCCACTCAGACCATCTCCTTCTGGTTCAGGCTCAGCCTCACTGCGACGGTCTAATAATCTCTTTCACCAATCAAAGTTAAATTTTATGTTAAAAGGTCAAAATGTTGTAGAGTTTAGAACATGGAATATAACATTAAACCTCTTGAACCACATTACTTTTGATCATTTCAGCTCTTTAAAATGTTAATCTCGTGTTGTTTTCTGTTATAATGAGCCGTGTGTCATCATAACGATTTTATATCTCTAATACGTGACCTTTATTAAGTTACGTTGCCTTTATTATCACTTTACATCCAATTACTTTGGCTTTAATCGTCCTTTCTATTGAATAATTAAGGCTCTCTGTGTCTGGTAGTTTTATAATCAGAGTGAGGGTTTCATCTTCTTTTATAACGCAGTGATATGATCGTTTAAAAAAGAAGGGAAGGAGCAGACAGCATGTGGAGTCACTGCGTCAGTATGATGTTCTCTATATGTTTGAACAGGACCTTTCTCTCTTATTTAAATGAACATGCTGATCCTAAATCATACTGGGTTTACAGATGCTTTACATGGAGGGGGATGAGTTTAGAGGGAAAGGAGTGAATGAGCGAGGTGGATCTGTAGGCAGTAATGAGATTAGATGAGAGATAATATCAGTGACAGATCGAGGAGGGACGGGGGAGGCAGGCTGACGGTAGAAACCCTGAGCAGGAGCAGGAGGGAGATCAGATTACAGCCTCTCTCTGCTGCTTCCGCTCCATTAACTAATGGACGGCCGTCTCTCAGCGGGTCTGATGGCGGCGGTGCATCAGATCTATTGTTGTGATTATGATATGAAAGCATCCATCATTTGTTCACAGCCTTTGTTCGGACTCTTCTGACTGAATGTCCAGGTTCTCTCTGGGTCCTGGATGTTCTCCTGTAGCAGCAGACCAAGGGAGGTTTACGTCACTGAGGTCCTCGAGATGGCGTGGAAGCGTTTAAGTGAGGCTTTGCTTGGTAGAAGAAAACATCATGTTCCCACTAATTCATAACATTGAACATTAAATGAAGCACAGAATGTTTTTTATATGATCTCAATGACGTGGGTGGGCTGACCCAGTCTGTACAGACTGATAGTCTAGTTTCTGTTCTGGTTCACCAGACGGTTTCTCAACAAAGGGGCCGACTTAAGAAAATTGAGCTTTCCCTTTAAATTTGTTCTTGGATTATGTTATGTAAAATGTGTTCATAGACAAAAAGCTGCTTCAGTCAGGACCACTCTCCTCAAAATGATTAGTTTGCATCTTCTACTTGCTTAAGTGGAATGGTAGGCCTGACGCTGAAAGAGCACACCTCCCCTCATTTTCATTTGCATACTTAAAATACCAAGCATGGAGAGCAAAACTCTCTTTCATTAGCATACACAATAACCCAAAGCAGGGGACACATACCTCATCTCTCCTTTATGTGCATACATGAAAACCAAGGCAGGGAGAGTACACCTCCCCTCTCTGTCATGTGCATACATAAGCCAAGATAGGAAGAGCACACCTCATCTCTCTTTCATGAGTGTACTTTAAAAGCTATGGCAGGGAGAGCACACCTCATCTCTCTTTCATGAGTGTACTTAAAAGCTAAGGCAGGGAGAGCACACCTCATCTCTCTTTCATGAGTGTACTTAAAAAGCTATGGCAGGGAGACCCACCTTATCTCTCTTTCATGAGTGTACTTAAAAAGCTAAGGCAGGGAGAGCACACCTCATCTCTCTTTCATGAGTGTACTTAAAAGCTATGGCAGGGAGACACACCCTTATCTCTCTTTCATGAGTGTACTTAAAAAGCTAAGGCAGGGAGAGAACACCTCATCTCTCTTTCATGAGTGTACTTAAAAAGCTAAGGCGGGGAGATCTTCTCTTCTTCCTGGATCTTCAGGGCGGCTGCAGACTTCAGTGATTGATGTCTTCACCCTCCCTCAGCATGTTCTGTTGCTCCCTGTCATTTAGTCGTAAAGCTTCCCTGTAACAGCTGACGTCTCTCTTTAGAGCCGCACACCTGAGACGCCTCAGACTGAAGGGAACTCTCTCTGTGACAAGCTGCAATTAGAGAACCAATTACCGCCCCATTGTAGTTCCTCCTGCTCAGCCTGGAGCCAATCTTCACAGCTGCAGGCTTCATTCTGCGTCCCTCGCTGGGATCTGTCCTGAAAAGTAGAGCTCTGATTCAGGGCGCTCTACACCTTACGCATGTTTGATTACATGTGGAGGCTGGAAAGACAAAGCAGCTCTGAAGGAGCAGAAATGAGTCTGCAGGGCGATCTTTGTAAACACAGAACACATCCGGTATAGTCTTTAAAGGAGAGCGAGTGCACTGAGACATTTCACAAGTCCAGAAACAAATTTACAAACACAGAATCTGACAGGAAATAAAGGTTTAAAATACAGGAAGTGGTCTGGAAGTGATGGAGCGAGCGGTTTGTTTTGGTGGTCCAGCCTGCCTCCGGGACATTCTGCGGGCGCGTGTAGAACAGGTGTTACGGTAAAAATTTCCTGTGAAAAAAAATCATGCCTTAGTTTACCTTGGGGTCAATTTGACCCCAGGTCGTTTAGCTGTATTAAACACAAGACATTTCAAGGTTGTACACATCTTTGTTTTATTTGTTTTGGATGATATTGAGGTCACTATAACATACATTTTTCTAATCTAAAAGAAACAAAGAGTACCTGAAACATAAACCTGGGTAACAATCAGTTTCTGGAGGTTTAAAATGCTGGGGTCAAATTGACCCCAAGCATAAAAGATGTTGGTAAATTTGAGGGTAACAGGAGGGTTAACAACCCTGTTTTAATTCAAACTGATGAGAGAATACCTCCAAATGTGTTTCTAACACAACTATGTCTGATTTGGAATTTCAAAATAAAAGCCTTTTGAAATGTAACATATTACAGTGATTTTTTTTTCTTTTTCTGACTCTTAAGTTTTGGGGGTTTTTTGTGGCTTTTGTGCCTTTATGATAGGACAGCTGAAGAGTGAGAGGAAATGTGTGGAGCAGAGAGGGGAGAAGACATGAGGACATGGTTGCGGATGGGAGTCAAACCGGCGACCTCTGCGATGAGGACTATAATCTCTGTATATGGGGCGCTAAGACCACTAGGCCACCAACACCCCATTTTACAATGATTTTAGATAAATTCAAAGTGAAATGGTTTCCACTGACTCATTTTAATTCAGATTAATAGTGGACAACCTCAATATGTAATCCTGCCAATCACAGGTCATTCAGATGTTGTTATATGCTTTTACTGTAACGCCTGTGGAGGCTGGCTTGACCGCAGTCTGTTTCTCTCTGCCATAACAAACTGCTCACTCCATCAATTCTGGATCACTTCCTGCATTTAGTGCGTTTCTTTTCTGCTAGAATCTGCTGATTGTAAATTTGTTTCTGGCCGAAATGTTTTGTCTCTTTAAAAGTGTTTCATCGTTTGTAAATTTGTTTAGCACTAAACACACGTGTCCAAAACTAATGCAATAATTGGGAATATGCTGTTAAAAGACAAAACAAGAACAGCATAAACAGCAAACACATGCAAAAGAAAGAACCTGCAGACTCAGACGGGACAACAGCTGGCTCCAGGCCTCTAGGGGGCGCTCATTTAGACCGTTTACTATCGATGGGAACATTTAAAATCTGTCTCAGCTGGAGGTGATCAAACGACAAACTGTGTTTTTCTATCTGTGAAGGATTTATGTTTTTCTGTTGTTGTGATGCTAACCTGGAGCTTTGAACACACACACACACACACACAGAGACACACACACACACACACAGACACACACACACACACACACACACACACAAACACACAGATATACATACACAGATAACAAACCAAACACACCCTCATTCTGGAGGCAAAGCAATAAAACTCACGCAGGTCAGTGATACAGCGTGTCATTGTTCATGGTGTGTGTGTGTGTGTGTGTGTGTGTGTGTGTGTGTGTGTGTGTATTTATGACTTTAATAAGCCCTCAGCGCTCTGACATTTCAGCGGCAGGAGCTCACTCCGTCCGTTGAACGCCTCTCTAAATGTCATCGTCCGACATAAAGACGCCCGGCCGCCTCGTTATCTGACACCGTGACCCCGCCCCCCTTCTGACATCATCAATTTACATCTCGTCTGAACAAAAGCGCTCGTTTGTAATCGTATCAGTCACTCATATCCTCTGTGTGTGTGTGTGTGTTATTACACATTAAAGGGCTGTTTCACTCTTTAGAGTCTAACTTGAGGTTTAAAAATAGATATGAGAAGACATCGCAGCAGCTGGAGGAAAAACAACAACATCCTGTTAGCTAAAGCAAACATACCTATGTACGCAGATATCATCTTAACCAACAATTTAGACAAAACTTATATCAAATGCAGTAAATGTTACAGATCACAATTTAACACACTTTCTTTAACTCTCTTGTTACCAACCTGGCGGCGCCGACAGGATTTGACATGTGTACTTCTCAAAACCGTAACTCCTGAACCGTTTAAGATATCTAGAAAATTCAAAAACTAACAGAGAGCGGAGAAATAGACCTTTGCGCCCATATAGTTGTCATTACGGTATCCCCTAGGACTTCTGCAGTACGACCGTCCAATCACAGACTAAATTCACAAGTGTGTCACACCATTGTGACGCGAGCTTCTCAGTACCGTAACTCTTGAGAAAAATTAAAGGGATAGTTCTTTTTTTTTTGCAGTAAAATGTAAAACAATATAAGATGTAGACATTACAAAACATACAGAACACAGTACAGGAGGAGAGTATAGATGGTGGGGGAGTAAACAGACAGTCAAAGCTAGGATTAAACAAGTAAACAAGTAAGAGAATTAAACTTGCATTTTAAACAGCATTGTCAGACATGTTTTATAACCTAGCAAGAGTAAGTGCAGTCAGTTAGCGCTCTGAAACTGAAGGAGCAGGAACTGCTTATAGAAAAAGGCTGTCAGTGGAGACAGGCCCTACAAAAGCACAACCATGTAACCTTTATATTTACGTCCATGATCAAAAGTGAACAAACATCTAATATTTATATAAATCTGTTGTTTTTTTCTGTCTGTATCTGCGCTGTTTATGTTTATTGTATTCTCTGTGAAGCTGATCTCCCAAACACATAAATCAGAGCTTCATACAGACGTGTCTTTATTCCGTCTGTGCTCAGCTGTCGTTCTGCTGAATTTAGTTTCAGGTCAAATGTGAGTGAGAATATTTTATCTTCATTTTATTTTGATCACATTAAATCCGTAGCTGTAAATTCAATTCTGTCCTGTTTTATAATCAGTGACTTGTTTTCTTCATATCAACCACCGACCAATCACAGCCTTTCTCTCCGCAGCCCTAACAGCCTTGTTTCTATGGAGATGGTTGTCTTGGTCATTAAAAAGAACACCCCCCTCTTCATCCCAAACACACACACACACACACACACACACACACACACACACACACACACACCACATAACTGCTAATGCAATCATCCATAATTGGCCTCTTATACCTATATCCATATTTTTAGACCAAAAATCCGAGCAGATCTTCTTCTTCTTCTTCTTCTTCTTCTTCTTCTTCTTCTTCTTCTTCTTCTTCACTCGCAGTTGAAGCAGACTAATATTTTTTTTTTCAGAGTTACCTGTGATTTTCTTCTTTTTTCAGACAGTGAAGATAATTTGAAGACTTGTTTTGATCATAATGCTGTAAAAAAAACCTGCAAAATACCTTTTTATGGCCCAAATACTGAACTGTTACTATATTAATGTGAAGTAGAGAAAGGGTTTGCTTCTCTATTATAACATGAGTAATAGAAGAGATAAAGTCAGACATATATAGTTAAAATAATGAGAAAAAAATCAAAATAATTAAATGAAACAATTAAAATTATGAGAAAAAATTGAAAATGTGAGAAAATATCTAAATTTTTAGAAAAAATTAAATTATGAGAACAAATATCTTAAATATGACAATTTAAAATAATGAGAAAAAAATGAAATAATGAGAAAAAAATGTATTGAGAACATTTAAAATATTGAGAAACATTTTATTTATGAGAAAAAAATTGAATTATGAGAAAAAATCCCAACTTAATATAAAAAATCTAGATAATGATAAAAAAATCTATTAGAAATGTGAGAATTTCTGCAGACAGAATTAAAGATAAATAAAAACATGAGTCACAAACACACAAAGGAAATAAAGTACAGGCTCACCTTTCCTCATAAACTTTAAACTTAAATTCATCAAAGTGGATCAAAAAAAGACAAAAGAGTTTGTTTCGATCACCGTCAGACTTAATTTTTCTCAATTGATTTATTCTCTGTTTTCAAACCGTTTGACTCCTCCTCCACTTCTCTGTTTCTACGGTAACCGCTCGCTGCATCGTTCAGGTGGTATCACTTCATCCACTCAGGTGTCAGAGGACATTAGCATAAAATAAAGCTCCTGCATCCCCTGCATCCCCTGCATCCCCTACATCCCCTGCATCCCCTGCATCCCCTGCATCACCTGCATCCCCTGCATCACCTGCATCACCTGCATCACCTGGATCCCCTGCATCACCTGCATCACCTGGATCCCCTGCATCACCTGCATCACCTGCATCACCTGCATCCCCTGCATCACCTGCATCACCTGCATCACCTGCATCCCCTGCATCACCTGCATCACCTGCATCCCCTGCATCACCTGGATCCCCTGCATCACCTGCATCACCTGCATCACCTGCATCACCTGCATCCCCTGCATCCCCTGCATCACCTGCATCACCTGCATCCCCTGCATCACCTGGATCCCCTGCATCACCTGCATCACCTGCATCACCTGGATCCCCTGCATCACCTGCATCACCTGGATCCCCTGCATCACCTGCATCACCTCTATCACCTGCATCACCTGCATCACCTGCATCACCTGCATCACCTGCATCACCTGCATCACCTGCATCACCTGCATCACCTGCATCAGTGTACAGCCTCAGCTATAAGCTCATATGGTGTCACAACAGCCGACACACATCAGCTCTGACCCCGAATATTTCTGTCCCTTTAAAAAACAAGCAGACAGACTGAAACGAGACACAACAGCTCGAGGTCAAAGGTTAAAAGCGGGGTTTATGTTCCTGCTGTCAAAGAGAATAACTCATTATCTTATGTCCTTTTTGTAGATGCACATCTATGACAGATTGATAGAAAAAAGAGGAAGATACGGACTCATTGAAAGAAAACAATCACATACATTAAGCCATTATAATGAGAAAGTGAGTCAGAACTATGAGATACAGTCAACAAGACTTATCTCAGAGCAACACCAACTAGACTCAACCTGATCAGATGAAAATAACACTTTTGAGATGTAAGAAATAATTATTGGATAAAAATAAAATGCTGAAAAGTCATATAAATGAGATAAAAGTCAAAATTCAGAGTTATTTAGTCAAAATTATTATTTACAAAAAGTGATGAGTTTAAAAATCGAACCATTAGATAAAAAGTCAAAATTATGAAATTAAAAGTCAAAGTTATGAAATAAAAAGTCAAAATTATGAAATTAAAAGTGTAATTAATAGTGATGTCTGTTCTGCTCCTCAGGTGTGACGGGGTTGGTCCACCTGGACGAGAACGGAGACAGGGAGACGGACTTTGCTCTGTGGGACATGATCGACACCAACACCAGCGCCTTCCAGGTGAACACGCTCTCTGAAGTCATCTTTGTTTTTTATACTGTATATGTTAACGTCCTGCAGACTTTATGGTTTCAAGTCAAACTTATATTCATGTTTTCACTTTGTGTCAGAGATATGAAAGCAGCTATGATGTGATGGTTTTAGCTGTTTTTAAGTCACAGCCTTTTTATTAAACTTCAGTTTCATGTTTTACATCTTCTTCAAACAGGATGTCAGAAAGTTCAGGCAGAGAGGAGTTTAGAGGACGAGTGTTTTATTCCTCCTCTGAATACGAGTCAAAGGCTGGTGAGGAAGAAAAGAGAGAACATTAACTGTAAACAGGAAACGATTTTTAAGATGAGATGTGACATCTCTCTGGACCTTCACCTGTGTGTGTGTCTTTAATTGGTCTCTGTGGTCCTCTGGTTTTGTTCTGTTTTAACTCCTCTCCCTCTTTGCTCCCGCCTCGCTCGCTCGCTGTAATACTTTCTGTCGTTCTGCGTCTCAGCGTGGAGATCGGTGAGAGGTTAATCCCTGGGGCGCTCAGGAAGGATTCGTCTTTGGAGAATGTAGAGGAGGTTAAAGTCACTCCGTTGAAGTGTTACGTTACTGTCGGCGTGAGGTGAACCTTTTACTCTGAGTCTGATGGTTTCAGACTTTTAATGGTGGATCTTAGAAACAGATTCATTTTGAGGGTTGGAAGCCACAAAAGATCTGAAACCTCTGAATAATAACCGTGAAGCTTCAATTAAAGGCCTGGGCTTCTATTTACTTCCACATGTGAACTCATCGACCTTCATGTGAGACAGGCGTCAGGTGTTTTTATATGTGAGTAAGGCTCAGTAAGCAGGGCGCTGGTTCAGCTCTCCCACATCATGTCACAGTTTTTATTTTGTGTTCTTTCAGATAGTTTTGGTTTACAACAGCTCAGAGGAGCAGCTGACGGCCATCCCTGGAACTTCTCTTCACTGGCTGGGCGGAGTTTGTCCTCCCGATGTTCCAGTCTGTGGCTTCAAAAACGACTACCCCATCTGCCTCGCAAGTCAGTGGACAAAACAAGACTGATCCAAACACACACACACACACACACACACACACACACATCACACATCACACATCACACAATCAGTGTTTACATCTAATTCAGAGATACACTGCAGAAACTAAAATCTAACCGAGCGTATTCAAATTATAAAAAAATAAAAACAAAAATAGATAAACTAATTAATAAAAATTATGTGATTTAAAATAAGCAAGCAAATATAAATAAATACTGATAGTGATTTAAAAAAGAATTTCAAAATAAAAGGAGCAATTGATGTTTTTGTCTGTTTTAGTGTTTTTTATAAACTTTATAGGGCGGTACTGCACATGTGCAACTCTCGAAATAGATAGGAATAAAGTAGGATGGTTCACTTGCATGTTACTGTCATGCACAATGTTTGTTCTATTCAATTATGTTTCCATATTTTGGATTCATGTCTGACTGATTGGTTAGCTTCGGGACAGATCAGGCCTTGGGGCAGCAGATTGCATAGTCTTAAATTACACTGAAAATATCAACTCCATAAATATGTGAAATCACAAAATACAAGTAATGAAGTTTTGACTTGTGTCTCATAATCTGTCCTTCTGGCTTCAGATAAGGTTTATTCCTGATCAGGTGACTGTGAAATATATTTAATGTGATGAAAGATTTTGACTTTAAATTAAACAAAGACACTTTAAGATCTAAGTGTTTACCGTGTGAAGTTCTTATGAGGAGTATTAAAGACTCTCTCTGTTACAGAGACGATCACCATCCACCAGATGCTCTCCATCATCCTCTTCTTCATCTTCATGATGACCGTCACCGTCACCGTCTTCATCTACAGGTGAGAGATCAGCCGAGTCCACGTCACCGAGTATCCCAGCATGCTTTGTGCAGAAACAGCTGCTTACACATCTCTCTCTCTCTCTCTCTCTCTCTCTCTCTCTCTCTTTCTCTATCTCTCTCTCTCCTCTCTCTCACCCCCTCTCTCTCTCTCTCTCTCTCTCTCTCTCCCTCTCTCACCCCCTCTCTCTCTCTCTCTATCTCTCTCTCTCTCTTTCTCTCTCTCTCCCTCTCTCACCCCCTCTCTCTCTCTCTCTCTCTCTCTCTTTCTCTATCTCTCTATCTCCCTCTCCCCCCCCCCCTCTCTCTCTCTCTCTCTCTCTCTTCCTCTCTCCCTCTCTCCCCCTCTCTCCTCTCTCTCCCCCTCTCTCTCTCTCTCTCTCTCGCTCTCTCTCTCTCTCTCTCCTCTTCTCTTCTCTCTCTCTCTCCAGGAGGATGAAGCTGGAGAAGGAGCTGGTGGCTCAGCTGTGGAGGATTTCTGGGACGACACTCCAAATGAGCAACATGGACAAAGTGCTGCGGAGCGGCAGCAGATCTATCACACTGTCACTGGTCAGCACACGCACACACACACACACCACACCCCACACACAACACACAAACACACACAGACATACGTAAACACACACACGCACATACGCAATAACACATTGCTCACCCTGTACCTGGTTAGCAGACACACACACACAGACACATACATACATACATACATAAACACACACACACACACACACACAGACACACACACACACACACACACACACACACACAAACACACACACCCCTCCATCCCCCTCTTTCTTCTTGTATTGTGTGTAACATGAAACCCTCTGTAAGCCCTGCCCCTGATCCACACTCTCTGATCCTGTGTCTCCAGAGAGGCTCAAACTATGGCTCCCTGATGACCCGGAGATGGGAACCTGCAGGTTTTTGCAAAGACCGGATACTTTAAGGTCAGTGTGTGAGTCAGACCTGTATCACAGTCTAATAACTGTCTGTCCTCTCTGTGTGAACACTCTCACCCTGCAGCGATCGCTCACATCCCCTCAAACCCTCTCCATCGTCACGGTTACTTTTAATGAGTGTGGAAAACGTTCACACACTGTCCACTCTAGAATTCTCTTCTGGGTTATTAAAGCTCTTATTATATATATATATATCTATATATTATACTATATTATATATAGGTATATATATATATATATATAATATATTACTATGGTAACTCAATACAACACATCGTATGACGTATCGTATTGCTTGTGACATATATCATGACTTACCATATGATATCATTTCATACCGTATCGTAAAGTGAAGTATGTGATCATTTCATACCCGTATCGTAGAGTGAAGTATTGTATCGTGACATACCGTATCGTAAGTGAAGTATTGTAGCGTGACATAGCCGTATCGTAAAGTGAAGTATTGTATCGTGACATACCGTAATCGTAAGTGAGAGTAATTGTATCGTGACATGACCGTATCGTAAAGTGAAGTATGTGTATCGTGACCTACGTATCGTACAGTGAGTATTGTATCATTTCATACCGTATCGTAAAGTGAAGTATTGGTACGTGCATACCGTATCGTAAAGTGAGAGTATTGTATCGTGACATACCGTATCGTAAAGTGAAGAGTATTGTACGTAAAGTGAAGTATTGTATCGTGACATACCGTATCGTAAAGTGAGTATTGTATCGTGACATACCGTATCGTAAAGTGAAGTATTGTATCGTGACATACCGTATCGTAAAGTGAAGTATTGTATCGTGACATACCGTATCGTAAAGTGAAGTATTGTATCATTTCATACCGTATCGTAAAGTGAAGTATTGTATCATTTCATACCGTATCGTAAAGTGAAGTATTGTATCGTGACATACCGTATCGTAAAGTGAAGTATTGTATCGTGACATACCGTATCGTAAAGTGAAGTATTGTATCGTGACATACCGTATCGTAAAGTGAAGTATTGTATCGTGACATACCGTATCGTAAAGTGAAGTATTGTATCGTGACATACCGTATATTTTCTGATCATATCATTCAGATGTTACTGTTCGTATCGTACGAGGGCTGGATCCTGAAACTTGATGTTTTTACTCTTTCAGGAAAGAGTGTTAGCACATTTCTTAAAACCTAACTTTGATGAATGCAGACTTCAGATCTTTCTTATAGAAGCAGAGGAGGTGTTGTTGTTTCAGCTTTGTTTGTTTGTTTGAGGGTTTGACCTTCTCTCCTGTTTACTCTCAGACTGAAATGATTACGAGGTTTAAAGGGTAATATTGGTATTTTCACCGACAGGCTCAGATTGTTATTCTGAGAGAGAGAGAGAGATCTTCATGTTAGAGAGGACACCAGAACACTCCTGACATAGCTCTCTTTAGAAAACAGTAATCTTATCCTGCAGAGCCGAGGCTCTTATACAGCACTCCATAGGTTTATCACCTGGAGACTGAAACACTGAGAGAAGACTGAGCCTCAGGAGCTGAATGTCATCCAGAAATCACATCTTAACAGAGACTGGTGTTTTTAAGAGCAGCTTTTGTAATATGAAATATTTCTGCAGAGGAAGCTGTCATCGTCACTGGGTTTAGGGTTGGTGTCAATATAAAAGCAAGTGTTGAGTGTTGACTTTGCTTTTTGCTTTCTTCCAGGGGAACATCGCAGCCATCAAATACACCAACAAGAAACGCATCGAGCTGAACAGGATGGTCCTGTTTGAGCTCAAACACGTGAGTGACCGAGCGTCTCCCACACAGACAGACAGAGTATTTAAATGATAACATGATTCAATTAACCACCAGAAAATAAAAGCATGATTATCCAATATAAAAAGATCTTTTTCCTTGCTTTTACTGGAAACATCCTCAAGTCTAGCCTGTGGCCAGTTTTCAGACCCTAATTCAAGCCACAGAGCTAGTGACAATTTTGTGCGATTGTTTTTTAAAAATGAACTTCAATCTGGAAGTTTAAATATTCACATATGAATCTGTTCACTTGAGATGTGTGTGAAATCTTAGCTTTGTGTTTGTGTAGATGCGTGACGTTCAGAACGAACATCTGACCCGGTTCATTGGAGCGTGCATCGACCCTCCAAACGCCTGCATCATCACCGAGTACTGCCCGAGAGGAAGTCTGCAGGTACCTGTCCTGTCTGTCTCTGTGCACCTGTCTGTCTCTCTGCACCTGTCTGTCTGTGTGCATCTGTCTCTCTGCAACTGTCTGTCTGTGTGCAACTGTCTGTCTGTCCTCTCTGCACCTGTCTGTCTGTGTGCCCCTGTCTGTCTCTCTGCACCTGTCTGTCTGTGTGCATCTGTCTCTCTGCACCTGTCTGTCTGTCTCTCTGCACCTGTCTGTCTGTGTGCACCTGTCTGTCTGTCTCTTTGCACCTGTCTGTCTGTGTGAACCTTCTGTCTCTCTGCACCTGTCTGTCTGTCTCTCTGTCTATCTCGCACCTGTCTGTCTGTGTGCACCTGTCTGTCTCTCTGCACCTGTCTGTCTGTGTGCACCTGTCTGTCGCTCTGCACCTGTCTCTGTCTCTCTGTCTATCTGCACCGTCTGTCTAGTGTGCACCTGTCTGTCTATCTGCACCTGTCTGTCTGTGTGCACCTGTCTGTCTCTCTGCACCTGTCTGTCTGTGTGCACCTGGCTGTCTCTCTGCACCTGTCTGTCTGTCTCTCTGTCTATCTGCACCTGTCTGTCTGTGTGCACCTGTCTGTCTCTCTGCACCTGTCTGTCTGTCTCTCTGTCTATCTGCACCTGTCTGTCTGTGTGCACCTGTCTGTCTGTCTCTCTGTCTATCTGTCTCTCAGTCTGTCTGTCACTCTGTCAGGTGTTTTGCAGGCTGTAACAGTCTGTTTACTTTCTGCAGGACATCTTGGAGAACGACAGTATCACTCTGGACTGGATGTTCAAATATTCTCTGATCAACGACATCGTCAGGTTTGTTATTTTTTCCGTGCATTCACATATTTAAGAGCTGTCTCACTTGTCTTTTCATACATCCCTCTCCCTCTCTCTCCCCCTCTCTCTCCCCCTCTCTCTCTCTCTGCAGGGCATGGTGTTTCTGCACAACAGCCGTCATTGTCTCTCACGGTAAACTCAAGTCGTCCAACTGCGTAGTGGATAAACCGCTTCGTCCTGAAGATCACCGACTACGGTCTGTCCAGCTTCCGATCCGACTGCGACTCAGGGAAAGACGCTCACGCTTACTACGCTCGTGAGTTCATTACTTTTATCCATTTCACTACAGGTACAATGAAACTGAGACTCTCTGTGAGTGCAAAATTTAAAGAACTTTGCAGAGACAGCAGGAGAGGGAGTAAAGTAAGACGTGTGCAAAGACAAGGATTGATCCACCAATGATCTGAGAGTCCTGCAGTGATGCTGTGACAGGATCTGCATCGATGGAAAGTCACCTGCAGGAACCTGAAACTGCTCTCTCTCTTCACCCGGTCGTCACTGACTGATATTGGAAAATAATCCTGATCATGAGACGTGAGATGATGATTACCTTCTTGGTCTTTTGGGTGTCAAAATGCAGGATAAACATGCTTCAACAAAGCTGGTATTCCCTGACATCAAAAGGACACTTCAAGAAAAGCAGCCGACATTTTCAGATATTAAAGCTTGTTACTTGTTTTTGAACGTGCCTGAATGCCTGCACCAAGGTTCCTGGTTCTGCTGCAGCCTCTCTGGGTGGTGTTTGCATGTTCTCCCTGTGCATGTATAGGCCTCCAAAGACATGCTCGTTAGGTTAATCCGTCGCTCTAAATTGCCCGTAGGTGTGACTGTGTCTGATTGTCCATGATAGGCCGAGGCTCTTGCTCGATGAGAGCTGAGAAAGGTTCCTTAAAGACCCCTAACTTACCCGTCTTCATACATACCTGTCATTGTTTTGTTCTTCAAACGTTGCAGAGCGGTTGTGGATGGCTCCAGAGCTGCTCAGGATGGAGTCCTCTCCTCCCTCAGGGACGCAGAAAGGAGACGTCTATGGCTTTGGCATCATCCTCCAGGAGGTGGCGCTGCGCAGGGGAGCTTTTTACCTGGAGGGAGAACCGCTGAGCCCTAAAGGTGAGACTCAGAGATCACACGTTGACTCAACACGACTTCTTACAGAAATTGAACCTGACGGCTCGCAGGAAAGATTCTGGGTAGAGTTGGTGTGAAAATCTGCCCCACATATGCAGCCCAGTGGTCTGTTGCAGCAGCTCTGCATAAGTTGAGTCCAGAGTTAGCGTTTAAAGTAGTCTCTAAACCAAATGTTAAACGAGTTAGTTTGTAACTTAAGTTGTGTCGTTGTTTGGTTTCACCACGGAGACGTTAGGTTCATCTTAACTAGCTGACCTTAACGTCCAAACTGATCTAAATATTGTTCCAGAAATGACGTTTTCAGTCCGTTTGACCAATCAGAGAACAGCTTCTTTCATAACTCCTGTTAACCTTGTTGCATCTAAACAAGCTAAGGGCTAATCATACCTGCCATAACTCCTGTTCATCCACAAACAGCAACATAAAGGTAAACTATGACAAAGCATGTTGATATGGTGATAATTAATCTATAGTGTGAAATACCAACAGTGACATCTAGTGGTGAAATCGTGAACTTCAACATATGGTACGGAAATATAATGGTGCTCTAGTGTTGTGCAGATCTACGGTGGTTATCTGTATCATGGAGAGCGTGTTGTCCACCCATCACAGCTGCTTCTCCTCATCCTTCAAATGATCCCGTCTTTGAAAACAGAGCGCCATGAAGACCGGCCTGTTAGAGAGGACTTTACTCAGAGCGAGGTTTCAAATGTAAGACGTAACTTATGCTAACGTTGGAACTTATCTCAGCTTGAGTTTAGCGCACATGTGAATACAGCTTCAGTGTCTAACTCCATCACATGTGAGTGACGGGCGTAGAGGTGCTAATAAGAGAGATAAAGAGGATACTGTAAAGGCGTTTAAGATGCTGTCAGACAAACCCTGAGTCTGAAGCTTTCAGTCACAACACGTTTCTGTAAATGAATCAAGACTGATCCTTCAGAAGTTTTCAAGGCTGTGAGGAGCAATTAAAGTCTGTTTCTGAGGATAATACAAGAGAAGATAATGGGCTCATTAGTCGGATCTATTTAAAAGACGAGTAAACAATTAAGACGAACAAAGCTCTTCTTCATCTTTCCGTGTTGGCAGAAATTGACCACATTTTCAAGGTGAGCTGCACGTGCCAACGTACCATGACGTTTTCCCTCCAGTCCCTGAGAACATATCTTCACCAACATGTCTTCATAACGTCCGTCTCTGCTGCTTCGTCCTCGATCACGCTGCTGCTTTCACAGCATGTTTCGATGCCACATCTTTGTAAAACTTGTAATTTGTTTAACGTATACACTCCTGAAACATTCTTTCCTTCTGCCCTGACCCTCCTCTTCCTCTTCCTCTGCAGAGATCGTGGACCGGGTGATTCTAGGCGAGTGGCCCTGCCTCAGACCGACCACGGACCACAGAGTCACAGTCCTGAGCTGGGTCAGCTGATGCAGCGCTGCTGGGCCGAGGAGCCGACGGAGAGACCCGAGTTCAACCACATCCGGGTGCTGTTGAGGAAACAGAACAAGTGAGTGCTTCATCAGGAGGAGGAGGGGTAAGATCTCCTTCTCAGATCAGGGCTGGATGTAGCTGATTGTCCCCTTCATCATGTGTCCTCAGGGAGTCGAGGACGAACATCCTGGATAACCTGCTGTCCCGTATGGAGCAGTACGCCAACAACCTGGAGGAGCTGGTGGAGGACCGGACTCAGGCGTACCATGAGGAGAAACGCAAGGCTGAGGCCCTGCTGTACCAGATCCTGCCCCAGTGAGTCACTGATAAATCCATGATGATCGATTGTTTACACGTCTCCTGACAATCCCCCCCCCCCTCTGTTCTTTGTGCACCTCTCTCGCCCCGTCCTCAGCTCAGTAGCTGAACAGCTGAAGCGAGGAGAGACGGTTCAGGCCGAGGCCTTCGACTCTGTCACCATCTACTTCAGTGACATTGTGGGTTTCACCGCCATCTCTGCGGAGAGCACGCCGATGGAGGTGAGAGAGTCTGAAGTATTAGAAAGGTCCTGAAGTTCAAAGGCAGTGATCTTTCATAAACAAGTTTATGCCAATAACTGTCTGTGACATGACTCTTTTTCTGATGATGAGCTAGATATCCCAACAAACGTTCTCCTCAGACTCTTTCCAAACAGGGCAGGTTTAGACCAGACTCTATGTTCTATTATTAACAAAGACCCAACATCAAGACCGGATCAGATCCAGTCCCATCTTCCAGACAGGACTCAGTCTTATCTCATCTTAATCCACCATGAGCAGAGCACTTTGCAGCATTTAGCAAGTTACAGTGGCAAGGACAAACTTCCTTTAACAGGCAGAAACCTCCAGCAGGACCAGACTCATGTTAGACACACATCTGCTGAGACCGTGTTGGAGAGAGGGATAGAGGGAGAGGAGAGAGAGGGAGATGATAGTGGGGAGACGGATAGTAGTAGTTGTAGCAGCTGGAGTCTGGACCACGTCCACAGCAGCAGAGATCCAGAGGAACCTACGAGACAAGGGAGCTCAGGGACTCCAGAAAGGTCTATGGTTAGTAACTTTAATGGGACAGGAAGAGTTAAAGTGAGAGACAGGCAGAGAGAGGAGAGAGAGGGAAAGACAGGATCCCAGTGTGTCAGTCTAAGCCTATAGCAGCAGAACTAAGAGCTGGTCCAAGCCTGATCCAGCTCTAACTATAAGCTTTATATCACTGATAACAAACTTCTGTGTTTTTTTTGGTCCTTTCACTCGGCGTCTAATCTTTCAAAATACAAACAATGCAGTCCTGTGACAGGTGAGGGGTGCAGTTTTTTTAACCCCTTATCTTCAACTAGTGCGCTGCAGATACAAATCCTCTCTTCCTCCATTCATCTGTCAGCTACTGGAATGACTTGATCCCGCCCTCCGTCTCTGCAGGTGGTGACTCTGCTGAACGATCTGTACACGTGCTTCGACGCCATCATCGACAACTTTGACGTTTACAAGGTAAAAAACGAAAGCGTACACGAATAATCTTCATCGTTTAGAATGTTTGGAAACACTGTGGAATGCAGTGACATCACATTTCAGCTAGGACACGCCCCTGAGTCTGAGCAGGCGGTAGAACATCCTTTAACAAGACAGACGAACAACAGCATCAATTAAAGAGAGCTGCACTCAGCAGATAAATGAGATTAGTATTTAATCCAGATTATATCACTTCGATAATGTTTTGAATTAAAAAATGTTTAAGACTTTTAGAAAAGTAACTGCAGGAGAGTGGAGAGAGAATGAAACCACATGAACTCGTGTTAAATAAAAGAAGAGTCAGTCTTCATCTCCTCTGTGGAAACTGACTCAGACACCGTTCTGTTGTTTGTGGTCCGTTGGCGCCCTCAGGTGGAGACCATCGGTGACGCCTACATGGTGGTGTCGGGGCTTCCGGTGAGGAACGGGAAGCTGCATGGGCGGGAGGTCGCCCGCATGGCGCTCGCACTGCTGGACGCCGTCCGGACCTTCAGGATCCGCCACCGAGCTGAGGAGCAGCTGAAGCTGAGGATAGGGATACACAGCGGTGAGGAGGACAGGCTCAGAGTATTTAAATGTGTTGATTTTTTAAATTCTTGCAGGATTCAGTTAATTCCAAAAAGTTTATTTTTGTTAAAGGTTCTTAAATGTTACAGTTTATTTTTCTTTATGATTTCTTACTGCATGCAAGTCTCAATCCCTGAACTGGATTTCTGATTCTTGTCGTAGTTTTCCTTCACTGTTTTGTTTGAGCAGTTGTGTTTTTGTGTAAAACAAAATGTCATATTAACATTTATTATAATTTAACCTGATGTTGCTTTACTCTCTGATTGATCTCAGCCTGATGAATGTATTAAAATGTGTGTTCTGTGTGTGTTGTAGGTCCCGTGTGTGCAGGTGTGGTGGGTCTGAAGATGCCACGTTACTGTCTGTTTGGTGACACCGTCAACACGTCGTCTCGTATGGAGTCCACAGGAGAAGGTCAGAACCACAAATTAGCACCAACTGTAGCCGACACTTTGTTAAAAGAAACAAAAAGGAACTCCTGGAATATCAGGATAGTTAATTAGCAGTTTTATTTTGATGTTAAAGCTCCTGAGAGAACTTTTTTTCTCTTTATGAAACAGATTTAAATTTTATTCACCGCAGCTGGAGAAACAGAAACACATCTTGTAACCATGTCACGTAGATGACACGTTGAACACGATGAACACGAGTGCCTGAGTGTTTAATTAGATGGAAGAGGAAGAAAATGTCAAATCTCATCCAAATGAAGTTTGTGTGTCTGTTTTAACTGTAAATGTGTGTGTGCAGCTCTGAAGATCCATGTGTCGGCGGCGACTCAAGACGTCCTCCTGGAGTTCAACTGCTTCCAGCTGGAGCTGAGAGGAGAGCTCGACGTCAAGGGCAAAGGAAAGATGACCACCTATTGGCTACTGGGAGAGAGCGAGAGCCAATGACATCACCAGGAACAGGAGGATGATGGAGGACAGGGAGGAGGAGGAGGAGGAGATGAATCTAATGAAGGAACTTAAGTAGTGATGGTTTCCCGTGTCTTCGTCTTCGTCCTACAGATCTGTCGGAGGACTCGTCACCTCCTGGGTGTTTTTAAGTTTCTGACTTCACAACAAGGAGAGGGAGAGTCTCGGTACATTCACCACAAACATGAATAAACTGTATCAATAATGAACTAAAGGAGGAGGAAAAACAAGTGTCGGTGACTGATAGAAGCCTGATCCAGGATTCAGACCGGACTCACAGAAGGCGTCCCACAGGGAAGTGTTTAAAGAGAGAAACAGTTCACCAGGAGGACTCTTCAGAGAGGGGAACATCTCACCTTGATGGTTTAGAGCCAGAGTCTGTACCAGATCAGCTGGTGGAGCCCAAGAGACAAACTCCAAAATGCAGGAGTGTGAAAAACACGAAGTTCCTTTAGTGTCCACTGGATGCTGGCTGCAAAAGCTGAGGAATCCCCATTAGGCCTCATGTTAAAATGCCAACATGTTCTCTGCGTAAGTCATATTTCATGATGCATTGAATTAGATTTTTATCATATTTATAAAGTTGTATCATCAGGGCCACGACTGAGTCCACCTCTTTGCCTGTGGTCAGCGTTTCCAATATGGCAGCAGCTGTCGTTTAGCTTCAAAACTCCTCTGTAGAAACCGACAGGTGACCTCACTGAGCCAGGTTTTATACGGTCTACGGTGGAGTCGCAGTATCGACGTCACACTCCGTTCTTTAGCTGAACAAAACACACATTTAACTGACTGATATAACGTTGGATAATGTGGGTCCAGTCCACAGCATCACAGATTCAGTGACACTCAGTGTTATGAGATGTAGCCGTAAGACTTCTCTCTTATAAGTCACCAAACCTCACAGACAAAGAGGTCACTTTATCTCCCCGCACACGAGCTGCTGCCTCGACTCTTTAGTCTCTGTTATGGAAGTATTCTGCAGGGTCCAGAGCAAAACCACACCATGACACCTACTTACCAACAAACGTCAGCAACACAAAACCCCTCACTTTACAGAGAGAAAGCCAAGGAGCCAAAGCATGTCCTTAGGTGATCATTGACATCATGCTTATCGAGCAATGAAAGGTCTAAGATCCCTCAGGTTGTTAAGGTAAGATAAGACAGTGAGGTAAAGAGTGAGGTAACATACAATAAGGTATAAGATGTATTTTAGTACTTTATTTTTATGTAGAAAGTGAGCTGTGTACCTTATACACCAGTGTGACATGCAGAGAGGTATTTTATTATATTAGTGTTTCATCCAGATGTCATTATAATCCAGATAAACCGCCACCATCACCCGCTGCACATGATCCACCATGGCCCCACTTTACTCATGCATTTAAAGGAAACTGTGATAAACTAAGCTGCCTCATTTGTAATCTAGAATTGAGTTTACTCTCTACTAACGTTCGGACGTTGCACCAGCTGAGATAGCTCCAATGTTAGCATAAGTTACACCTTAAATATGACAGCTCGCTCTGAGTAAAGTCCTCCCTAATAGACCGGGTGTCATGGCGCTCTTTTTTTAAAGACAGGATCATTTGAAGGATGAGGAGAAGCAGCTGTGATGTGTCGACAACACGCTCTCTGTGTTTGATCACATGAAGAATAAACATACGATGATGCACAGATAAGCACCTAGCATCTGCACAACATTAGAGTACTGTTATATTAACGTGCCGTATGTTGTAGTTCGGGATTTCACCACTAAATGTCACTGTTGTTATTTTACACTATAGATTAATTATCACCATATGAACATGCTTTGACATAGTTTACCTTTATGTTGCTGTTTGTGGATGAACAGGAGTTATGGCAGGTATGATTAGCCCTTAGCTTGTTTAGATGCAACAAGGTTACAGGAGTTATGAAAGAAGCTGTTCTCTAATTGGTCAAATGGAGTGAAAACGTCATTTCTGGAACAATATTTAGATCAGTTTGGATGTTACGGTCTGCCTGTGAAGATGAAATTAACGTCTCCGTGATGAAACCAAACCACAAAACAACTTAAGTTACAAACTAACTCATTTAACATTTGGTTTAGTGACGACTTTAAATGCTAACTTATCCAGAGCTGCTGCAACAGACCACGGGAGGTGGGCGGAGCCAATCCAGGTGGGTATGGTCTGCAAAAGTGACCGTTGGTTGATCACAACAGGTAGCTAGCAGGATTGCAGACTCCACATGGTGAAAACAGAAGGTACCAGAAAGAGCTACACAGCTGCACTGGAACTGCACATTGCTGACTTTGCTGAGTGGAAAACCTTCACACAGAATGAGAATTAAAATCTTATTCCCTCTGAGAGAGCTTAAGAGAAACATGACGGCTAGCTTTTCAAAGTTTGGGAATCTCAATCATCCGTCTGAGTTAGCTGTATTGGAAAAAAAGTTCTGTATCATACGTGCAAATGTTTCACTTTTTGTAATAAAAGCTGAAATTACTGAAAACTTCTAAATCTTGTGAGGGAACACCTCGAATGCCCGTTCGTTTCCAAATCTTTGCAAAGATTGACTCAAGTATCACAGCAGCAGTTTAAAGGAGCTGAAGACTATCGGGGATCAAACCTGTGATGTCGCAGTAATGAGACACTCTCCAAACGTCTCAACGTGAGGACTGAAAGTGTCTGAGCGGAGATGAGGAAGACGAGGAGGACGATGAACAGAAAAGCCTCAAATGTCAGTGTGTCTAAATGTGTGAGAAACCTCTGCTATTTTTATATAGTGCCATCAGAGAGTGTAACACGTGGAGGCTGTGACTGAAACATGTAACGTCGTCTTCACAGCTCACCTCCGTCTGCTCGTTGGCGTCCTGCTTTCGTTTCAGATCATTTTGTAAAATCAGTTTGAATGTTCTTCTTTGTCGTTTTCTCTCGTGTTGCACTTCCCCTTCTGTGCCATTTTGCATCCCCGCAGTAGTCTAGACGTTCGCTTTGGTTCATGTGAGTATTCAGAAAACGAGCCCTGACTTCTCAGCGGGGATCGAACCAGCAGTGTTTGTTTGTACTGACCTATAGTGACCTGAATAAAGTCCTGTGCAGAGCTGCGTCTTCTGGGTTCATGTTGTGTGATGTGGCTGAATGTTTAAGTTTTAAAACATCTTTGCACACATCTTCTTACAGAGAGGTAAATAATGGATCATGTGAAGTGAGAGGATGGCAACACTAACAATATTAACTGTGATGCTTATTGGAGGGTTCTTGTCTCCATCAAATTCTTTCTTCTGATTGGTCTAAACCTGTTTACAACAATTATTAAATAAAATGTAACCAGAGTTATAAACATTACTTTTAGAGAGCTGTGTTCCACCTTTACCTCTTGAATGTTTCATTCTTCACTGTAGAGTTGAAGTGAAAGATCAAAATATCTACTTCAAGTATACAAGTAGGCTCTATATATAACTTTATTTAGTCCAAATTATTTTGAATGAGAAATGGTACCAAACCTGAATCTCCATAATTAGGGTTAGGGTTAGGGTTAGGGTTAGGGGTTAGGGTTAGGGGGTTAGGGTTAGGGTCAGGGTCAGGGTTAGGGGTTAGGGTTAGGGGTTAGGGGTTAGGGTTAGGGTTAGGGGTTAGGGTTAGGGTTAGAGGAGATAGGGGTTAGGGTTAGGGTTAGGGTTAGGGTTAGGGTTAGGGTTAGGGGTTAGGGTTAGGGTTAGGGGGTTAGGGTTAGGGTTAGAGTTAGGAGATAGGGGTTATAACCACGATCAGTCTTT
>NC_048291.1:55542-60658 GCF_009762535.1 Notolabrus celidotus
GTGGGAGTGTTAATTTAAAGTGTTTTGCTAACACTAATACATTTTTATTCCCCTCCTGTGCTTGCAGGCTTATGGGGATTTCTAGTTTAAGTGCTGGCCCCAGTGCTGCAGCATGAGACCAGCAGTCTCCCGGGTCCAATGGATCTTGTCCTCCACAGTCTTAAAGGAGGTTTGTGGGAGTTTTGTTATGAATCTTAGATTTTTCTCAATATATTCATTCAGGCGGATCAGGGCCAGAACTTCTGCTGTGGGGAGAGCTCCAGAGAAATTAATCAGAGGGACCCATATCTCCGCCTGAGGGAATGTATTTGTAGCAGCCCTCACTGCAGTCTGCAGCTGCTTAACCGTGGTCTGTTGAATGTTCTGATTTCTATTGTTCAGACCGAAGGACAGGACCACCTTCTCCACCGTGGTGGAGACGACGGACCTGGAGAGGATGGCCTCAGCGTGCCTGAAAGTGGCTCCTGGGTAACTGTCGATCTGCAGCCCCTCTATGTTACATGGAGGGATTCTGGCCACGTTTGAGTCCCCCATGATGAGCCATTTCTTTGTAACACTGAGGTTCCAATCCTTCATTTTGTTCTTTGTGTTAATGTGCCTGCTGGGTTTGCACCTTGGTGTCTGTGCGGTTTCATGTGTCTCTGTCTCTGTCTCTGTCTCTGTCTCTGTCTCTTTTTCAGGTGGATTTGAATTTGTGCTTTGTGGTCCTAGGTTCAGCTGGCGTTGGACCGCAGACCTCAGCCTGCACGGAGTTGAGACAGCCACAGGACTGGGAGCAGGTGGAGGTGTCTGTGTCTGTACAGGGGGGATCGGACTCAGTTGAGCTTCCAGCTCCTGTGGGGTCGAATCAATAATTGTGTCCTGTCCCTCATACACACAGGGGTTACGATGAAGGGAGACATCAGGCCCGACCTCCTTGGCTGGAGTGCGTTTCACCCTCTGGGCCTTAGGTGAGGCCTCCCGGGGGGCAGGGGAGAGGAAAGTCTCCTCACCCACTGCAGGAGACCACTCACCCTGGGCCGGCTCGGTCATTGTGGCTACGGAGACAGGCCCCGCCGCAGGTGAGGGCTGCGGCTGCGGGACAATCTCCGCCACCACGTGCATGACGTGAGCCTGAGGGGGGGCGGTGGTAGGGGTGGGAGAAATGCACTCTGTTTCAGTTGCGTGTGGGGGTGTGGGTGCAGGAAGTGCAGGTGCGGGTGTGTTTGTAGGCTGCGTGAGTCCAGCCACCAACAGAGCTTCTGTCTGCTCCAGGGTGCCCGCGTCGAGGCGACGGCCCAGGTTCTTTCGCGCCCAGGAAGAAGCCACCTCGAGCGGAGCACGCCAGTGGTGAGCAGACATTTTGCTCAGTTTCACCACTTCAGCCTCCATCACTGCCTCATAATGCTCCCTTAAAATTATCATGGTTGTGTATGCCCAGTTTTTCGCATTCCCCTCTATCAGGGCCTGCGTGTGAGGAGTGGGAGCCGCTGGCTTGATGTTCTCTGCCAGGTTCTGCCCCATTCTGGCGATGGAAGGAGGAGGGTCAGATGCAGAGACATTCTTGAGGTGGTGGACCGTTTTGATGATTGTGTGCAACACACGCACCTTTTTCACAAAGTCAGGGTCGTCTGACCACTCCTCCCTGTTGTTCTGTTTGTCCCTTTTATTATTGTCGTTGTTGTTGTTGTTGTACATGTCTCTTTTATTGTTGTTGTTCATGTACTTTTTGCTGTAAAGAGTCTTTGTAAACTCTTTGTGTTTACGTGTGTTGTTTTTTCTGGGTCCATAGGGAGCCCGTGGTTCCAAAAATTGAGGCTTGTTGCCTTGTTCGTAAGGACGGCGGCGATATCCATCGTTCCTGTTGTCCCCACGTCTGACCCGGGTGACAGAGGCGTAGGTGCGCCTCTGTCCAGGGCCAGAGCGTGAGCGTCCAAACGGAGGAGAGTGACGCCTGCGTGGGCTGAAGTCCCGGGGTCGCCCCTCGCCACGGCGGTCCATCCGACCGTGGCGGTAGCGGACCTCGGTCCAGCCAGCGTCATCATTGTATCCTCTCATGTTCGTGTGAACAGTTGAGGAGGTAAGTATAATATTGTGTATTTATTTATAATATATTTTTGTATTTTTATGTTGATTTAATTAATTCTTAATTGTTTTCCACAGGTTGGGATGGCTATAAATTGATAAGGGGTGATTAAACTAAATAACAGGCTTATGTCGCGACGTTTCGGCCCTATCTGGGCCTTCTTCAGGCAGCCTGTTGATTCAAACTAAGTCTAAATGCGTGTCCTTTTTTCCTATTCTAATCCTAAGTGTGTATCTGCTTTCTGCTCCTAGGGAGAGGTCTGCTCTGCATGCAGGATGAGAGAGAAGTGAGGGGAGAAGTGAGGCTGCTCCCCTCACAGCCTCTGCAGCTAGCCACGCCCCCTCCCAGGGTCAGTTGCAGTCCTGTTAGGATTTGAATTTCGAGTTGAGCCAATAGGAGGGCAGGATTTTAAAATAGTGCTTTAGAGGGGATTTTTTAGTCTTTTTTAGGTTTATTTGAAAATACAATTAATTTGCAACTGTATTTTAGATTTTTCTGTGAATTTTCCTGTATTTTTTGTTGTTTGTTTAGTTAGTTTTTAATTAGTTTTTCAGGTTTGGGTAAGTATAGGTAGGATTTGTGCATTCTTTTTGTGCTTTTTTCCTATTTTACATGTTTTACATTTTTTACAGGTGTGGTAAGTATAGATTGTTTTTGTTAATTGATTCATTGTTAGGAAATTGTTGTTTGTTTGATAAATTGTTCAGGTTTGGATCAGTACAATTAAGTTTCACGTAATTTTCTTGTCCTTTTTTCCTTTTTTCCGCAGGTGTGGTGAGTATAGGGTGTTAATAAATTGTTGTTCGGGTGTTTTAATAAATTTGCTCTTTTGCAATAAATCATATCATGAGTCTTTTGGTCATTTCTTTGTTTGTTTGTTTGTTTGTACTACCAATAAGCCCCAGATCTGAGAGCTGGAGGCACGGGCGTGTTAGGAGTTGGGGTTAGGGACCGGGTTAGGGTTAGGGTTAGGGTAAGGGTTAGGGTTAGGGTTAGGTTTAGGAAAGGTTAGGGTTAGGGTTAGGGTTAGGAAAGGTTAGGGTTAGGGTTAGGGTAAGGAGTTGGGGTTAGGGACCGGGTTAGGGTTAGGGTTAGGGTAAGGGTTAGGGTTAGGGTTAGGTTTAGGAAAGGTTAGGGTTAGGAAAGGTTAGGGTTAGGGTTAGGGTAAGGGTTAGGGTTAGGGTTAGGGTTAGGAGGAAAGGTTAGGGTTAGGAAAGGTTAGGGTTAGGGTTAGGGTAAGGGTTAGGGTTAGGGTTAGGGTAAGGGTTAGGATTAGGGTTAGGGTTAGGAAAGGTTAGGGTTAGGGTTAGGGTTAGGGTAAGGGTTAGGGTTAGGGTTAGGGTTAGGAAAGGTTAGGGTTAGGGTTAGGGTTAGGAAAGGTTAGGGTTAGGGTTAGGGTAAGGGTTAGGGTTAGGGTTAGGAAAGGTTAGGGTTAGGGTTAGGGTTAGGGTAAGGGTTAGGGTTAGGGTTAGGGTTAGGAAAGGTTAGGGTTAGGGTTAGGGTTAGGAAAGGTTAGGGTTAGGGTTAGGGTTAGGGTAAGGGTTAGGGTTAGGGTTAGGGTTAGGAAAGGTTAGGGTTAGGGTTAGGGTTAGGAAAGGTTAGGGTTAGGGTTAGGAAAGGTTAGGGTTAGGAAAGGTTAGAATTAAGGATCCCGGTCCAATGCACAGGCCATCACAGCTCTCCACCAGGGCCTAAGGCCTACCTCTCATTGAGGCCTTGGGGGTGAAGCGTGCCGAGTCTGGCGATCCAAATACGTTCGGCTCGCCGTCTTTGAGCCACACTCCATTTTGGGTCCGCCTCCAGGACTGAGGCCCGGACAGCGTCCCATCCGTGGAGGAGGAAGTGTCCCACCACTAAGGTATGACTCTCCCTACCTCTCAAAATATTGTGTCTGTGCTGCGTGAACCTCACCAGGATCGTGTTTCCCGTCTCACCTACGTACTGTGTCCCACAGGTAGCGCAGGTGATCAGGTAGACACAGTTCCTGGTTAGAGGGCTTCCCCGCAGCTGCACTCTAAAAATTGTTTTGTTTCGTGTGTTTTGCAACCAGGTCTGGTGCTTGAAAAATTGCCCGTGACCCCTGGGTGCAGAGGTCAACAAAGGCGAGAGTTTTGCTTTAACAAGGTAGGATTGCAGATTTCTGTTCCTCCTATAGGCTGCAATGATCCTCCTGTTCTGCAGCAGGTCTGTCCCTCCAAGGATAGAACTAAAATTGCTCCTGATTGCTCTCACCAATTTCACAGTGGATGGTGAGTATGTAGTGACAAAGGGGAGGATTGGAGAGGTCTGTTTGGGCCTAGTCTCCAGAAATGTTTTCAGACACTTTCTCAGGAAAGAGCGACAGTACCCTCTGGTGGCCAAAACCGAGAACAGCGTCTTAGTGGCCTGTTTAAAATCCCCCTTGTCACTACAGATCCTGTGAAAACGGAGCAGCTGGGACTTCACCAGCCCAGCAAAGGTATGTCTGGGGTGGTGACTCGTCCTAAAGAGCAGGGCGTGGGTGTCCGTCTCTTTAAAGAACACCCTAATATCCAGTATGTTTTTTTCCTGGAATCCCACACCTTTGTAGGTGGTGGTATCCAGGAAATCAACAGACATGAAGCTGGTGGTGGATTTCAGGGTGATGGATGTGTTATGGTGGTTGAGGGTGTGCAGAAATACTTTGAACTCCTCCTCTGAGTGGGGCCAGACACCCCAGATATCATCTAGATATCTAAAATAATGGAGAGGTTTCTTCGCGCAAGAGGCTAGGGCTAATCTCTCCCACTCTGCCATGAAGATATTAGCATACGCTGGGGCGAACTTTTTACCCATAGCGGTGCCTTTAATTTGAAGGAAGAAGTCCCCATTAAAGGTGAAGTCATTGCGGGTCAGATTAATTTCTAGTAATTGAAGTAATTCTTTGTCTGGTCTTTTTTTGTTTGGGTACTTTTGGAAAATGTTTTTGATAGCTTGTATGCCTTCCTGTATGTCGATGTTTGTATACAGGCTATCGATGTCCAGTGTGAACAACATGGCGTCCTGGGGAATGTGAAGTGTCCTGATTGTTTC
>NC_048291.1:61158-69477 GCF_009762535.1 Notolabrus celidotus
CCCCCCCCCCCCCCCCCCCCCCCCCCCCCCCCCCCCCCCCCCCCCCCCCCCCCCCCCCCCCCCCCCCCCCCCCCCCCCCCCCCCCCCCCCCCCCCCCCCCCCCCCCCCCCCCCCCCCCCCCCCCCCCCCCCCCCTCTCTCTCTCTCTCTCTCTCTCTCTCTCTCCCTCCCCCTCCCTCTCTCTCTCTCTCTCTCTCTCTCTCTCTCTCTCTCTCTGTGTGGAGGTGTATTAATCTGTGATCCAGTGGAGAGCACAAACAAACAGCAGCTCTCCTGTTGGGTTCCCACAGAGGCATAAAACCTCCTGACAGGACATTTATTAACAGAGGTCAGGAACCTGCACCCTTATATGGAAACTACAGTGGGCCTATCAGATCTGTAGGTATTTCCTGACAAACACAACCAGGCTAATTTTACCTTGTGTCCCAGCCTCTTGTCTCTGTAATCAAGCAGACTGTAGAGCTGCTGAGAGAGCGCAGGAATGAATCTGTATCTCTAATTGGAAACATGAAGAAGTGAGCGGGTTTAGGAGAGGGGGTGCTCACAGATACAGTCGTCCTTAATGTTGCCATGTTGATGTTACTGTAGCAGCTCTCCCCATGCTTCCTAAGATGTTCCTCATGCTTTAATGGTTGTAAATATGTTGTATTTTTAGGCTGTCTTATTAAAGGTAAAGATATGTTCTCTTTTTCTTAATTATTTGTAGCAGCAAGCTTATCTTTAAACTATTTAGTGAATCCCAAACAAGCAGCTTTCTCTGGAGTCAAAAGTGCCAAAAACAGGGTGCACTTGTCCTCCCGGTTGAGTCCTTTAGTCCTGGTTGCGGCGGTCGCAGGTTCAACTCCCGGCCTGGACCATTGGATGCATGTCTTCCCCCACTCTTTAATCCTTGTATTTCCTGTCTCTCTGAAGCTATTCTATCCAATAAAGGTGAAAATGCTCCAACAAACATAACATAAGAACAAAAATAAAAATAAAAAAGAGGAGCCAAAAACTGCAGTTTCTTGAGTGTCCACATGAGGCTGTCACCAAAAGTGAGTCAGTCCCCATTAAGCCCCATGTTAAAATGTCGAACATATTTACAGCCAGGTAAAAAAAAATGATGTCAGTCTCTAAATCTAATTTCTGAACTCGTAGGAACCAGGACGACATTCATCTTTATATAACGTTTATTATTATAGTAAGGCTTAAAGTTATACGTAATAAAGGGCGAGGCTGAAATGACAGGTGACCGCTATGTTCAGTTCTATATTTTACATCAGTGATGTTTAAAACAAGTGGCCCTTTCTCAATGAAAGTGCAAAAACTGCAGTTCTTCAAGTGTCCACTAGAGGCGGTGTCCAAAAGTGAGTCACTCCCCATAGACCCTCATTCATAGTAGGCCAGAATGCCGGTCATACGTTGTGTCTAACTGTAGCTCTGGTTAATGTTTGCTGCCGTAACGCTCTGCAGCTCTACTTCCTGGATGTAAAGGAGCAGAGGTGATGATGTCATCAGGTAGTGGGCGTGGTTTGTCAGTATGTTGAATGGAGATAAAGTTGTATGTAGGCTCTGTCTAGTTAAACTGACATATAACCATCCCACCAGAGACATGAGGGACCAGCACAGTCATTTAACATTGTTTGGCTGCAGATTCTGTGATCCTGTGTTTAGCTTTGTCAAATAAATTGTGCTTCAGTTTGACTTCTTTCTGAGTATTTTCTAACCTTTGGACTACTTGATCAGAATTTAAATTTATGCTTAAATTACGTGGAAATGAGTCGCTTCACACTTCCCTCAGGTCTGCACAATATTGGACAAAATGGACACTGTGATATCTCTCCTGTCTTTAATACATAAATAAATAAATGCAGTTTTCATGTTCAGATTAGTAATCCTATTATTCAGGATTTGGGACTTAGTCTTAGTCAAACAAAATAACCTGCTCCTATTTTTACCCCCCTGGATTCAGGCCTCTGACAGCGCCTCTGCTTCCTGCTGTATGGAGAGACATCAGGAGGGTGGGGTTCAAGTGGAGCAGCATTTTGTTTTATCAACTTTACAGATAGGGTTCTGGGTCTCAGGTGTGCTGCCTGCAGGTTATCAGACACTTCTTGTGATGTTCAATTGCCCGTTTAATCTACGTGATGAACCAGCAGACAAGAAGCTTTTAAGACAATGACTCACCGTCTCCCACAGTCTGTGACTCAGACAACATGAGCCTGTTTGTTCACCGCGGCACAAACAGCATGAAAGAGTCTACATGTTCACTAATGACAACATGATGTTCAAGTTTCCATTGATTAGAAATCAATGAACATCAGCGTCCAGGAGCTTCACATCCTACAAACACAGAGTCTGTGTTATCTTGAGCTGAGGGGAGCTGGCTGAAATGTCAGGAGACGGTCTGAGACGTCAGGAGACGGTCTGAGATGGTCTGAGACGTCAGGAGACGGTCTGAGATGGTCTGAGACGTCAGGAGACGGTCTGAGATGGTTTGAGACGTCAGGAGACGGTTTGAGACGCCAGGAGACGGTCTGAGATGGTTTGAGACGTCAGGAGACGGTCTGAGATGGTTTGAGACGTCAGGAGACGGTTTGAGACGCCAGGAGACGGTCTGAGATGGTCTGAGACGTCAGGAGACGGTCTGAGATGGTTTGAGACGTCAGGAGACGGTTTGAGACGTCAGGAGACGGTCTGAGATGGTCTGAGACGTCAGGAGACGGTCTGAGATGGTTTGAGACGTCAGGAGACGGTCTGAGATGGTTTGAGACATCAGGAGACGGTCTGAGATGGTCTGAGACGTCAGGAGACGGTCTGAGATGGTTTGAGACGTCAGGAGACGGTCTGAGATGGTCTGAGACGTCAGGAGACGGTCTGAGATGGTCTGAGACGCCAGGAGACGGTCTGAGACGTCAGGAGACGGTCTGAGATGGTCTGAGACGTCAGGAGATGGTTTGAGACGTCAGGAGACGGTTTGAGACGCCAGGAAACGGTCTGAGACGGTTTGAGACGCCAGGAGACGGTCTGAGACGGTTTGAGACACCAGGAGACGGTCTGAGACGTAAGGAGCCTGCTGAGACGGTCTGAGATGGTCTGAGATGGTCTGAGATGTCAGGAGACGGTCTGAGTCGCAGGAGACGTCAGGAGATGGTCTGAGACGGTCTGAGACGGTCTGAGACGTCAGGAGACGGTCTGAGACGGTCTGAGACGTCAGGAGACGTCAGGAGACGTCAGGAGATGGTCTGAGACGGTCTGAGACGTCAGGAGCCTGCTGAGATGGTCTGAGACGGTCTGAGACGTCAGGTGCCTGCTGAGACGGTCTGAGACGTCAGGAGACGGTCTGAGACGGTCTGAGACGGTCTGAGACGGTCTGAGACGTCAGGAGATGGTCTGAGACGGTCTGAGACGGTCTGAGCAGGAGTTTAGAAGTTTTGTTGAACATGTAAGCACGTGACTCAGTGTTTTATTTCTGATTGGTCTGATATTCATTACATAATAAATATCAGGTTAAACCCGCCCCCCTTAAAGCCCAGAGTGAAAACGTGTTCAAAACGTCATTGAACATGATGGAAGTTGAGTTCTAATATTTGTACATAGTTTTAGTATTTCCCTATGGTCTGATATATCATGATTTATGTTACCAGAGGCTTTAAAGGTACAGTCCTTTTTATTTCTGAGTGTTACTCTTGGAATGGTGTTCTTTGTACCAGAAGCGTCTGGCTCTTACTCTGGTTTTGTGCTTCACCAGTGTGAATTAGCATAAATGAATCCGCTGTAAAAACTGGACTGTGGAGCCAGAGGAGCAGCTGGTGCTTCTCTGACGTGGACAGAACTGATTTATCCCGGCAGGGACCGTTTGAAATGTTCTGGAGGTTTCTGTTTCCCAGCCTGGAAGAACCAGAGCTGATCCATATTCAGGTTGTGTCTCATTAATGCAGAGCCATATGTTCCAGACACACGGAGAGCTGACAGGAAGGGAAACATTTCCACCTTTGCTGCCACAAACACACAAATATACACACAGGCGAACTTCACCCCCCCCCGCCACCCCTCTCTCTGACACCAGCTCGGCGTTATACACAGAAAGGTGGATGCTGACACAGAAACTTTATTTCACAGTGTTCATCATCTGCATTGTTTTCTCCCAGGAAGATAAAAGCTGTTGTAGCGTTTGCAGCCGCCTCAGTGTTTCAGGGAACAGCAGTTAATCCTTAACCACTCCACTTCTGTAGAACATTGTCTGCTGAATGTCTCAGCACACTTTGTAGTCGTAGGTTAGTCAATGTAAAGCAGTTTGCTCACCTGCTGGATGAATTAAAGGTGACATATGATGCAAAATGGACTTTTTAATGGTTCTCTACCTGAAATATGTGTCCCTGTCTACAAACCCCCCGAGAATGAAAAAAATCCATTCTGCCCCTGTTCTGATTTCTCCACCTTTCTGTAAATGTGTGTGAAACGAGCCGTTTCAGACTTCCGTGTTTTTGTTACGTAACAACAATATCCGGTCTGTCACGGAGTCAGAGCTCGGAGCTTGTTCAGCCCATAGACTGTATAAAATAATACTGAACCCCTCCTCCGTTTTTCATTCCCTGCACACGTGTGTGCTAACAAGGAGCTTAGGAGGGAGGCATGCTAGTTGTAGGCTGTCTTAATAAACACAAAGGTCGGTTTTACGCCCCACGTCTGCAGATTTGAAGATCCAGTGGATGATTTTTATTTATCAGTGATAAGTGCTAGCGCTAGTTAGCATAGCTACATGTCATAGCTGTAGCTGTGTACCAAGACACACGTCGACATACTGACAAATAAAACAACAAGAAACACTAAATCTGTGACCAGTCCTTCAGAAAAGGTCCTGCTGCCTTTCTGGTAGAGGTCGGTTTGACTCCCCACGTCTGCAGATTTGAAGATCTAGTGGATGATTTTTATTTATCATGGATAAGTGCTAGCGCTAGTTAGCATAGCCACATAGCTACATGTTCGTAGCTGTGTACCAAGACACACGTCTACATACTGATAAATAAAACAAGAAACACTAAATCTGTGACCAATCCTTCAGAAAGGTCCTGCTGCAGGCGCCTCTCCGTCAGGATCAGATTCTGGATCAGATTCAGAGGGTTGAAGTAACGTGATCTCTGAGCAGCCGGGTATATTCAGCCAACATGTAAACATTAGATCAACGTGCTGGACAGCCGAGGGCACATCCACTTTCTGAGGGGGCGTGGTCAGAGAGAAAACAGAGTGTTCTGAGGAGGACTGAAGAAGAGGGCTTTTCAGGCAGACCAAAATCTGATTTCAAAGTGTTTTTTTGAGCATAAACTTTAAAGACATGTTTTGGGGACCTCTTAGACGTGATATGTTACCTTTAAAGTTACATAAACACTGTAGGACGATAGCTTCCTCGTCTGATGGTGACCACGAGTCAGCAGGTCTGGATCCGGTCCATGTTCATTCATGTTTTCATAGACTCTTTGCTCTGCATGATGCAGCACAGAGGACATCTTTAAGAGGGTGTTAAAGTAGTGCAGTATGGAACAGAACAGATCAAAGCAGAATAGAATAGAACAGATCAAAGCAGAATAGAATAGAACAGATCAAAGCAGAATAGAATAGAACAGATCAAAGCAGAATAGAATAGAACAGATCAAAGCAGAATAGAATAGAACAGATCAAAGCAGAATAGAATAGAACAGATCAAAGCAGAATAGAATAGAACAGATCAAAGCAGAATAGAATGGAACAGATCAAAGGGAAAAAGACTGGGATGTTAGTGGCGAGCTGGTTGTTGTTGTTGTTGTTTACTGGCTGCTCTTTAGCGGTAAATTGCACATGCTAGGATTTAATTTAATTTGTGAAAATGCTAAAACCAAACTATAATCACTCCTCAGACTGTTACCCTTGCATCTCTAACTCTCCATCGACTCCGTGGGAAACGTGTAAATCCAGCTAGCTAATAAGTGGCCACAGGTGCAGACTGTTTAGCATTAATTGCTTGCTATTTGCTAATGAATGCTAATTAAGAGCCACTAGCCAAATGAGCCCCTCTCCAGCTCCTTTAAATGTGGTCACTTCTGACTCCAAATGTTGAACTGGAGTGTTCTTTCTGTAGTAGAGTAAGCAGTGGGTCCCTTTACGATGGGGACACATGACAGAGAGAGGAATTAAACGGTCTGTGGATCTTAACTCGGGGCAGAAAACCAACAAACTGCAGCGTTCCAGCGCTCCTGGTTCACCTTTAACTGGAGGAATCAGAGTTACCTTTGATTGAACAGCCCTCCAAGTGATGGAGGAGTCTGACCCGTCACACCCACCATCTTTCAGGTCAACAACAGCCCGTCTAATTAGAACGAGAGGATGAGAGAAGCAACGTGACGCACCACGCTTGATTGCTCTCCAGAAACACGGCCGACTGGAGGCGGAGAGCAGACAGACAGAATTTAATTTGTACCTCAGACAGGGAAACTAATTGGAGACTTCAGCGTGATGCTTTCCTCCTGAGACTCCACGCCTTCCTCAGGATTGCCTCTTCTCTCTTCTGCTTCCTAAACTAATCAGCTCTGCCCTCATTAACTGCAGCCAAGTTGAAGTTTAGTTAGCTTTTTACCGCTAACGGATGCTAATTAAGAGTCAATAGCTGGCTGAGTTTGTAAAAGCTCGCAGGAGACCATGAAAGAGGCGAAGGATTCTCAGCTTCAGTTAACGGCTGGGACTCAATTTAACCGTCACAACAAACTGTAATGAATGTTTTCATTTCTGGATTGTCAATAAAACTATTAAGCAGCTGAAGAAATGAATGTGAAACAGTGAAAAGAGAACAGCCGACACTTCAGCTGTGACAGCTTTGGAATTGGTAATATCTCAGTGTGTGTTCCTCTGCTGGTTTTGTGTCTAAAATAATGAATCCTTGTGGTCCTGATTACAGGAGAGGTGTTATAATCAAGGGGAAAGGGGGGCCAACGAGGGCACCCAAAGAAGAAGGGATCCTTTTTTTCCTCCAAGTTCTAACTGGTGTGAATGAAGTAAAATGAGCTGAATTAGGGATGTTTAATTTATACAATAAGTTATCGGACTGATAAAGATCTCAAAGCTGAATAAACACAGTCTTCAGTCTGTGTTTGGAAGAACTCTCCCTCATTCCCTGTAAATGCATAAAATGGTTCAGTCCGCCCTCTGCCGATCAACTGGATTGATCCGACCTCAGCCGTTAAGAACTTCTACTGTGGGAACCGAAGAGATCTCCAGCTCCTGCTCCAGATTACTGTCAGCTGTAATTGGAAGGAAATGGTTTCAGTGCATACTTACTAAATTACACCGAGCTGGGACAAACAGTCCAAGAAGGCATGAACAGCTGGAATCCATGCATTTACAGTCTCACTGGGTACGCTGGCCCTGAAGGTCAACTGCATACACAAACAGTATTATGACACAAAAGAACATTCACAAACACTTAAATCAAACACAAATGTTTCATTACACAAAAATATCCAAAACATAGAAATATTTAATGGATTACAAATGTTTTGAAGAAGAAAGGTACTTTATTAATCCCCAGAGGGAAATTCAATTTTTTCACACGTGTTATTTTTCGGTCATGCTACATGCAGTTTTTTTGGTATATACATACAATCATGCACACACACATGCAGTGGACATGCACTCAGGGAGAGATGTCAGAGTGAGGATGCTGCCATCAACCAACATTTCCTGGAAGCGTAAACTGCTCCAGAGATGACTTTTATCGGCCCATCTCACTGACTCAGATGTTCTTCTTCCACTCAGGTTGTTTCTCACACTCATGGATGTTCTTTAATATTTAAATGTTGGAGATCAGAGTTTAGTAATAATGTTAAGCTGACTCATCAATACGTCGTCTGTGTGTTGAGAGTTGGAGCCAGATGTTTGAGGCAGTGTCTACCTTTTCTTCTCACCTTTTCAAACATGTTTTATCCTCCATGTTTCCAGTCTTCATCCTTGTGTTACACCACCTCACCCTCTTCTTTCCTCTCACACAGAAACTGACACGCAGCCAGCAGCTTGGCAGCCTCTCCGGGTTTATCTGCTGCCGCTAAATGCTTCATAATGTGTTGGCCCCGATGTAGCAGAAATCTATCCATCAACGTTTAAGAGCTGGCAGTCTGCTCTCCGTCCTAAAAGACTAATTTGGTTCAGATCCAGACGGTTTGAGCCTCTCAGGAGCGTCTGACGCTGCGCTGATAATGTTGATTAATGTATTAAGTGAATTTCCTGGAATTAATGTCTGTAAACAGAAAGGTTTCAGGACGTGTTTGTACTCGGGATCATCAAGCAAACCTGCCGCAGCAGCTCAGATAAAAGG
>NC_048291.1:69977-72477 GCF_009762535.1 Notolabrus celidotus
ACTTTCCTCTCCCCTGCCCCCCGGGAGGCCTCACCTAAGGCCCAGAGGGTGAAACGCACTCCAGCCAAGGAGGTCGGGCCTGATGTCTCCCTTCATCGTAACCCCTGTGTGTATGAGGGACAGGACACAATTATTGATTCGACCCCACAGGAGCTGGAAGCTCAACTGAGTCCGATCCCCCCTGTACAGACACAGACACCTCCACCTGCTCCCAGTCCTGTGGCTGTCTCAACTCCGTGCAGGCTGAGGTCTGCGGTCCAACGCCAGCTGAACCTAGGACCACAAAGCACAAATTCAAATCCACCTGAAAAAGAGACAGAGACAGAGACAGAGACAGAGACACATGAAACCGCACAGACACCAAGGTGCAAACCCAGCAGGCACATTAACACAAAGAACAAAATGAAGGATTGGAACCTCAGTGTTACAAAGAAATGGCTCATCATGGGGGACTCAAACGTGGCCAGAATCCCTCCATGTAACATAGAGGGGCTGCAGATCGACAGTTACCCAGGAGCCACTTTCAGGCACGCTGAGGCCATCCTCTCCAGGTCCGTCGTCTCCACCACGGTGGAGAAGGTGGTCCTGTCCTTCGGTCTGAACAATAGAAATCAGAACATTCAACAGACCACAGTTAAGCAGCTGCAGACTGCAGTGAGGGCTGCTACAAATACATTCCCTCAGGCGGAGATATGGGTCCCTCTGATTAATTTCTCTGGAGCTCTCCCCACAGCAGAAGTTCTGGCCCTGATCCGCCTGAATGAATATATTGAGAAAAATCTAAGATTCATAACAAAACTCCCACAAACCTCCTTTAAAACTGTGGAGGACAAGATCCATTGGACCCGGGAGACTGCTGGTCTCATGCTGCAGCACTGGGGCCAGCACTTAAACTAGAAATCCCCATAAGCCTGCAAGCACAGGAGGGGAATAAAAATGTATTAGTGTTAGCAAAACACTTTAAATTAACACTCCCACAACTCACCCTGCTTAACAGAGGCCTTAATTTTATCCCCACTAAAGGTAGCAACAAAAATATAATAGAACAGAGTAGGTGGGATATTCAACAATACCACAGAAGATTAAAATTAGCAACACATTTTCAAGATAAAGAGGTCACAGACCCCCCTAAATTCACCCCTGCCTCGACCTGGACCCCACCTGAGGGCACTTTGCCACCCATGCTCGTTACCCTCGTCACAGCTGACCTTGATCACTTTGATCAGCACTTTCGGATCAGCCACAACAGGCCGAACCTCAGCCCTGAGGAGGCTGTGGCTCTGGAGGAGCTGAAAAACAATAAAAACATTGTTATCAAGCCAGCTGATAAGGGCAGTGTAGTTGTTGTTATGGATAGGGAACAGTACCTGTGGGAGGGATACAGGCAGCTACAGGACACAAAATATTATTCTAAATTAGTAAAGCCCATCTACCCAGAAACGGTAAAATTAATAGAAAAAATAATTGGAAACCTCCTAACTAAAAAATTTATCAACCTCAAACAGAAAACTTACCTTCTCGGCACCTCTGAACCCAGGGCGAGACTATTCTACATGCTGCCGAAGATCCACAAGGATCCCACAAAGTGGAGCAGGCCGCATGAAATCCCTCCAGGCCGACCCATAGTCTCTGACTGCAGCAGTGACACCTATCACACAGCAGAATACATTGACTCTTTCCTCAACCCTCTCTCTACTATACACGAGGGCTACATTAAAGATACCTACCACTTTGTGGAAACAATCAGGACACTTCACATTCCACAGGACGCCATGTTGTTCACCCTGGACATCGATAGCCTGTATACAAACATCGACATACAGGAAGGCATACAAGCTATCAAAAACATTTTCCAAAAGTACCCAAACAAAAAAAGACCAGACAAAGAATTACTCCAATTACTAGAAATTAATCTGACCCGCAATGACTTCACCTTTAATGGAGACTTCTTCCTTCAAATTAAAGGCACCGCTATGGGTAAAAAGTTTGCCCCAGCGTATGCTAATATCTTCATGGCAGAGTGGGAGAGATTAGCCCTAGCCTCTTGCGCGAAGAAACCTCTCCATTATTTTAGATATCTAGATGATATCTGGGGTGTCTGGCCCCACTCAGAGGAGGAGTTCAAAGTATTTCTGCACACCCTCAACCACCATAACACATCCATCACCCTAAAATCCACCACCAGCTTCATGTCTGTTGATTTCCTGGATACCACCACCTACAAAGGTGTGGGATTCCAGGAAAAAAACATACTGGATATTAGGGTGTTCTTTAAAGAGACGGACACCCACGCCCTGCTCTTTAAGACGAGTCACCACCCCAGACATACCTTTGCTGGGCTGGTGAAGTCCCAGCTGCTCCGTTTTCACAGGATCTGTAGTGACAAGGGGGATTTTAAACAGGCCACTAAGACGCTGTTCTCGGTTTTGGCCACCAGAGGGTACTGTCGCTCTTTCCTGAGAAAGTGTCTGAAAACATTTCTGGAGACTAGGCCCAAACA